>NC_057801.1:554448834-554529388 GCF_018294505.1 Triticum aestivum
GGCGAGAGGGGTCGTTTGTGTCGATAAATGGCGTATAGATAGGGAGACAATGTTGATGTTATTCGAAATTGGCCTATGTACGGAGATGCAAGGGAAGCGAGTCATCGTGTGTGTGATAGGGACTTCATGAGAGATCTAGAGTAGATGGTGTAGAGAACATTGTGCGAGATCGAGAACGATGATACATTAGGGAGCTATGGAAAGAGTCACACATATATGTATACATGGAAGGAGCTGGGGCGGGTCCGCATGTGGGAGAGATAGAAAGAGGAGAGTGGTGCACAAGGAGACAAAGTGTGCTTGTTTGCAGTGGGGGTGGTGTGTGAGGTGAGTGTGCGAGAACCACATAACTAGGGAGATAGACGTTTGGGGGCGATGTTTTGTGTGTATGGGAAAGATACACTCTACATAGTGCGTGTGCTTGGGAAAGAGAGATGCTGGGAGACCTAGAGAGTGGGGGAAGAGATGTGTGCATGCCCGAGAGACAAAGTCATAGAGACCTAAATTGCGGTCCGGACTTTAGAAGAGAGAGGGGTGTTAATGTGCTCGTGTGTTGGTGTTTGGGGGAGAGAACGACTTCTCTCTGTGTGTGGGGGGGCGACGAGGGGGGGGGAGGTTGGCTTCAGATAAAGAGTGAGGTGTCTATATTTCAGGGACTTTAGCGTAATTGAGATATACATGGTCAATAGTGTGTGCACTGATGGTTGATCAATTTGTTTCACAGTTTGGACTATGAGATAACGATACTTTTGAACATGCGTGATATACCTTGATGTACGAGAATTACAAACCTAAGATTGGAATTTAGGAATTTGACTCCATCATTAGCTTTTGTAATTCATTTAAACCGAGGTACATTTTTTAAGCCGGGATTTCGTGATTTCAAATTCATATATCAAACCTAGAAATATACACATACGGGCATGTTCAAACTTTATAATCATCCACTTTATTCATACACATACACATTTTTGCTTTTGTCATCATATTTAGGATAAACAAATTGGGAATTTCATTTGAATTGGACCGTATGATGGTATTTGCTTGCAGTAGCTCAATGATCCATATTTGAATTGAATGGACAATCTAAGTTTCGAGTTGGCGACACTGATTTTCAAAACTTGCAATTTTTTGCATGCAAAACAAACAAATTCTCGGCCATGATATCATAGTCGTCTGTACAAGAGCAGAATATAATTTCAGGCGCCAAAAGCTTTCGAACTTCCCACTCACATCGAAATATCTCGCACCCAAAATTTTGGCCCTGCGATATTCCTATTTTACCCCTGCCACATGAACGGAAATGGGCTGCTTTGGTAACTCCATTGTTTTCCCCTCTTTGCCCCCAACATTCTTCCCTAGAGCCCCTCCCCCTCCCCTTCCCGACCCCCCAACCATGGCAAACCACCGAATCTAGTCCTCCGCCACAGCGGTGGACCTCACACCCCGCTGGATCTACCTTCCGCACCTTGGAACCCCCAACTGCCAACTCACCATTCGCCGGAGCCGCTTCAGCGACTGGCTTGTCCACCACTCCAAATCTCCTTGACCTCCATCATGGTCCACCGCACCAGATCTGCTTAACCGGCGCCCTCGTCCACCACAGTGTAGGCCCTTCACTAACTCCCTCATCCGCCCCTTTGCTGGCCCTTCATACAAGCCCTCGTCCACCGCAACAGATTCGCCTCACCGAAAGCATTGTACAACGCGCCCGCTGAAGCCTTCATCCACAACACCGAACCCGCTCCACAGACGCCATATTCAACTCCACCGGCCCTGCTTTACCGACGCCGCAGCCTCATTAGGTTATTTCGATTTGTATTCCTTTGGCTTTTCTCTTTATCGTGCAACTGTTCACTTACCACAAATGAGCTTTCTTGTATGTCGACAGGCGCCGCAACCGTAGCACCGAAGCCGCTTCAGTGACGGCGACAGCCGGCCCAAACTCAACCGCAACACGAGCACCATCGACGATCCTTAGCTATCAAGTATGACAACGACACCCATACGCCGCCGAGAATCCGGTACTATTATCCAATGGCTGACGCCTACATTCACTTTCTTAGCATAAGCACCGCACCTTTGAATTTCTTCAGAGCATCATTCAGTTTTTCATGAGATGCGTTATTCTGCTTGCACCTGTTGGGACATACTTCTAGCAGTGAACATGTTACATGTGCTAAATTACATACCAGTGCACATATAGTTAATACGCTTTAGTTTTGTCCTAAGTATTACTGTACTTCCTAGATACCACTGCCTACTATTTTACTTCTTGAATGCTATATTTATGATAATGGTGTTGTTCTGATGCCACCTGTTGGTTCCATCAGACTGCTTAATGTTCTCTATGCTTAATTACACATCAGCAAACTAGCATGTGGTTCCGCTGCTTTTTGTTCGTTTTAGCCTACATTTTCTGATGCTAGCTATTACATCACTGCTCTGAGCCTCTGTTCATTACTTGTTTGTGTGTTCTTGATCTTCCCAAGTTGCATGACTAATTTGATGCTTCTATTAATTATGGAGCTGCCAACCCCATCAAGCAAAATATTTGTTCTTTTGGGGTTGGCACCTCGAACAAGCATAAAAATAGAGGGAAGCAGATATATTGTCGTGTATGCACACACCCTTCTTTCATTAGTTTAGATGAACCATTGATGATCAATTCGACCAGTGCATGCGATTAAAATTAATTTTACCTAAATAGAGGGTGCAGAATAAACTACAAGCAACTAGATTTGGAACCACGGGATGCTGACGATATCTTCAAAGAACATTGTAACAACAGTGAGGCTTCACAACAACATATGGTAAGCCAGTGTGTTTTAGTACATGTGAAATATAATGCGAGTGGGCTGCTTTCTTGGCTTGTGCCCTCAACCTGTAATCCTACAAAATTACAAATAGTTCAGTAATCTGCTTTGCTGTATTGCTTGATTCGAATGCTTGTTTGTTGTTACGCTATACCTGAGTTGGCCAATATGTCAGGAGTGCCTGCTATACTATCGTAAAGAAATGCATGCCTAGTTCATTTGAGTCCTTAACTTTTCCTCTGAACTTCATCACAAGACTGTCTTCGTAGTTTATATGAGGCCACACTGTTAAGTGCTTTCTCATATTATTTCAACTACTTAGATGCCTTGATAACTTAAATATAGCGGTGGTACACTCCCTTTCAACTAGGGATGTCAACTAGGTCCCGTTTAATCCCGATTAAAGTCCACTAGTGGTATGATAGTTCAAAAGAGTTTTTGTTTTTTGAGGAAAATGAACTAGGGAGCTAGCAAAAACTAACTAGATGGGACCAACGGATGTCGTTTATTTGCCACTTACATCCCTAGTTTCATCTTACCATTTTAATTTCTTTTCGGCTGATGTTGCTTCGAACCATTTAAATATACCTTGACATGCTCATCAATAATTCGTATGTCGTTTACCATGTAAGCTTACTGCCTGGATCATGCGATAACTATCTCTTACTTATGTCCAGGGGAAACCTTTCAGGATGCCGTTCACACTAGGACACAATGTATAACCCCAGAATCTATTTGTGGAAGTAGTGCGCCATCCATGTTACCAGATGGTAGCAGTTCAGAGGCAACACCACCGGAGAGCAGTCTGAGCACAGATATTATAGTTCTTGAGGCTCTACTAGAGGCAGAAAGAGATGGTGTGGCTGCCATGAATGAGGTAATCTTTATCTTGAGGCTAGAAATTATGGAATTAGCGGCACGCATTATGCAAGCAACCCAAGAATTGGAGGAAGTAAGAATGTTGCATTTGAAGACGGAGGAGGTCCTGCTGTTTCTTCTATCTGAAGCCCAGGGTAATCCCAGTTCTTCTTTAGATACCAGTTGAAATTGTCATTAGATTATTGTACTTGCATGTTGTGTCATGTCTCTGAATGGATTATGTTGTAAGACCCCCTATGTTGTCCATGTGTTGTAATGATCCGAATTTTTTAGGCGAGGTAATCCTTAGTACTTGTATGATTGGCATAAGGTGAACTGTTTTTCGTGTGAGCACATTGTATTGGATGAAATAACTGTTTGACTCAAAGTGTATCCAACCTACTGAATTCGAAGATCACGGTATTTCTAAATCATAATCATATATAAAGGTGGAATAAATCTTTGTTGTGGTTTTGAAGAAATAAATAACAAAACGTAGAATTATCTGTGGATATTCGTAATTGAATACAAATTGGATTTGAATTTTGTTTGCCAGGGCCCAGGGAAAACATGAATGCTAATTCTCCCAAGTTTTGAACGAAGCGGCTAAACACCCACTATAATTTGTGGGCTGCCCGAAGCAAATGTTTGCGAGATGGAAATTACTGTCTACCCCTAACACTTGACCAGATTTACACTGTTGTCGATAGGGGTAGACTAGTAACTTCAATTAGACGTGACACGATGGCCTCTGAGCCCATCCAGACATGGTGGGCGCCAAACGTGGGTGGCAAAACACATTTGATTCAAGCTCGCATGAAAGACATGTGTCTCTTCCTCCATTTCCCTATTCATACACGATGGGTGGCAAAACAAACTCTCCTCGTCCGAAATCGATGTAGGCTAATATTTAAAATAGGGGCAGATGTGTAACTTCCCTTAGACGTGACACAACCACCCTACCTGTCATCCCCATTCATACATCGTGGGCGCCAACCGTGGGCGGCAAAACACCCTCTCCTCGCCCGAAATAGTTACCGGCAAATATTTGGGAGATGCGAGATTACCATCCTATCCCCAACCGACGTGATGTCCGAATTTTAAATGGGGGATAAGTTCGTAACTTTCCCACATTTCAGAGAAACATGTCCCAAAGTTTGAGATCCCCCCTCCCCTCCATTTCCCTATTCATACACCGTCGATGGCACGACAACCTCCACACTGCGGCCAGCCTCCTCCGTCCGCCACCCCATCCTCCACCTTGCCGGAGCCGCTACCCCTACCCCATCGTCCATTGCAAGAGATGGACGTCTCTCATCCACGACACTGGACCAGGATCCTTTCATCGCCTCCTCTCGCTTCATCAGCGCCGTCGTCCACCTTGCCGTTGCCGCTCCTACGACTGCCTCGTCCACGGCCACAGTATATATCCCCTGACCCGGCCGTCTGCCGTCTAAAGTCTTCTTCCCCGCTGCCGACAGCCATCGCACCCGTAGCACCCTCAACGTATCAGCATAGGCCTACACGGCGTCGCAAGAGAGGTGGTACTCTTCCATATGTGCTTAAGTTATTGATCTCACCCGGAAAATAGATCGTAATTTGTTTACTGTACTTTTCTTGTCCGTACCAAATCGTAGTGGCTAGTTGAAAGCAAACATTGGTTGCGAAGTAGCTTTGTCCGTTTTTCACCTTCAGATCCGCCATGGCACAGGCACTATACTCGTAAAGCTTATGGTTTCCCCCCTTTATATTCACTCCCATCATCGTAGGTGCTTCGTGTCGTGCTAGCACTGCTCCTCAAGACCTCAACCCAAAGCTTACGTGTTGAAATACAAATCTGATATGATGCTCATATCACTAAAATAGAGAACGTTTAATTGGTCACCTAATGTTCCTATATTCGTTTCGAAAAGCATATGTGCCACCCACTGGTCCAACTAGTTCCACTTTCTTGATTTTTCTCTTGATGCTTATGGTTTTTCCCTTTTATCTACTCTACTATGATATGCGTAGGTGCTTCCTGTCATACTAGCATTACTCCACCCTTCAAGCTAAACAACACAACACTCAAAATTTGAAAGCTTAGTTGTTCAAATATGATTGTGATATGATACTGATATTAGTTAACAGACACATTTAATTGGTTAGCTAAAGGTCCCACTTGAGTTTCCAAATGCATGTCGCGACATATAGAGAGACAGCAGAATTGCATTTCTTTGTCACTTGTTGACTGTACTTTCTTGTCCATACCAAATCTTAGTTGTTATTTCAAAGCAAACATCGGTTGCTAACTACCCTTTGCACGGTTTGCAGCTTCAGATCTGCCATCCTGCTGCCACGGTCAACACTGTACTCATCATGCTTATGGTTTCCCCATTTTATGATGACCACGATCAGCCTATGTGGTTCGTGTTGTAATAGCACTGCTCCACCCAACGAGCTAAACAAGCTTAGTTGTACAAATTCATATATGATATTACGCTGATATTAGTAAAACTGAGAGATGTTTAATTGGTCAGCTAAATGTTCCTACTTTAGTTTCGAAATGCATGTGAGCCACATATGGAGAGACCGGAAGGAATAGTATTTCTTTGTTCACTCTAGTTCATCATGGGTGGCCAACCGACATTGTATTGAAAGACTTGTAATATCTTCAATCTGCTTGCTCTTCTGGTCTTCTTTAAGATGATCCTCTTCTCTTGCAGTCGACTGGTCAGGTCGAGTTGTTCTTCCTTAGTATATTTTGAATCTGTTAGGTCAGGTCGACTTGTTCTTCTTTACTATATGTTGAAGCTGTCATCTGAAGTGTCATCACTTCTGGAGCTCTCATATTTTGAGTAGTAGGCCACATTATGTTAATGCACACACCAAATTACAACATGCATGGCATCTCTTAAAAGAATTGCAGAGATAGCACAAAGGGGTTTACAAGAAGGCAGTATTGGATTAGAATCACTTCTACATTACAAAGATAATCTCAATTGTTTTTATGTTTTCATGCATGTCAGATACTGAACATTATCAAAATGAATATGAGAATGGGTGCACGAAAGGAATATTGCGGAACAATCCACTGGCTAACAAACTTGGCATGGTGGAGGATGGCCTATCTTATTCACCCATCAAGGTGCTTGCTCTAACTTGGCAAGGTTGTATTGGTCACACATATTTTGCATCTCACCTCTTGCATTACTTCTACTTTGTTACACCATGTGCTTAGTTTAAGCATCATATATGAGTATATGCCATACCTATCCATTTTCTGTACCTATTCCATGTGTCGTCATACTATGTTTCTCCAGTCAAATATTGTTCTTTCGTAATAGATGTCCAAAAGGAAGAGGGTGAGTGCAGATCCTCGAGGAGTACAAACTAGGTATTTAGAAAAGGTAGTGATACCTGTTAAATCAGATAGATCAGCAACCACAGAAAACACAGGCCCAACTGTACCACACTTTACCCCTACTCCAGTGGCCAAACCCCTATTAGAACTGCTGAGAGCCTAGCGTTAGGTACTGTCTATGATATCAATTCAAAATTTGAAGTCCTAAATTTCTGCATCTGCCTTACCTTCTCTCTTCTATGAAAACTAATTTCAGATGAATATCCTTGCTCAAACAATCATACAATCTCACAACAATACTGGGCTCTGCATTGCTCTTGTCAGTACCTCTCTCCCTTTTGCCTTGTAATGCTGTACTTAATTAATTGCTATTTGATTATGTATCATCACTCCGCACCTGAGCTTCATTATCCTCTGTTTCTTCCAATATTATTTGATCTATATTTACTCTTTGCAAAATGTAGAATAATGGCAACACTTATAAAGAATTTTCTTTGGGGAATTTATTGAATTATCCTTCCATCAACATGGAGAAGGGCTTTGTCCAACCCGTGTTAACATGTAATGTAAGTTCATCCTTCTCAAGCCTTCAAACTTTGTTCTAGTATAGATTTGGATAGGCATCATTTCCTCCACTTCTGTTTGCTTTGCTGTTTACATCTAATTGGATGTTTGCAACAACTACCAGTTTCAAATTGTAGTTGTAAAACATGTTCCTTATGCAGAACAGATCCATTTATTTGCTTATATAATTGTGGAACCTATTATGTGTCTCCTTGATTCTCTTTCAGAGTCGTATCTCTTATGCCAGGCAGAACTTTAGGGAAGATAGTGAGCCAAACCATCTTGAGGACAGCGAGATGACCCCAAGGTCCTGTCTTGATGAAGACAGTGAGTTGAAGCTACTCACCAGCAGGTGTGAGACAACCTCTGTGCAGTCGCTGCCTCAATCAGTTTGACTTCTTCAGTCTCAACCTTAAAGCGGAAAGGCTTGCTTCAGCTCAGCTCCGACTTGAAGTCAAAGATGTAATGAAGATTTCAGAGGACTGCCTTGTGCACCATCATGCCATACAGCTACTGGTGATGCATCTATCGTTGACACAACTGAGGTCTAATAATCTTGTTCGGCTGTTTGGGGGGCCCAACTTGGCCAGGCCTAGTGCCTTCTGAAGTGCTCTCAGTTTTGTATATTCTTTTGTCGGCGCGTTTATTTGCGCTGGTGGCGAACTTTGATGCCCAGTGGATGTAATATGTGTAATAGCCGTGATGGCCTAGCGTAAGTTTGCTGCTTATTTATTTCCTTGTTATCTTGTTTATTTGTTTGCTTATAGTTGTTGCAGTTCTTTTTCTGTGGTTTGCTAGTGCTCGCAATAACCTATTTCTTAAAACTAGGCCATAATAACCATGGGCTACATATTTACTGTAGTGACAATTGGCCTCCTACGGGCCGTAGAAACGATGGGTCTTCTACGGGCCATAGAAACAATGGGCCTTCTACGGGCCGTAGAAACAATGGGCCTTCTACGGGTCGTATCATCAATGGTACTTATACAGGCCATATAATCGATTGGCCAAACATGGGCCAATAACATACCACATTGTGGCCGTAAACGGGCTAGAGTTGGAATCGTCCGTTCATGGGCCGACCATAACGGCCCGTCGTTAATAGGTCGTATTTGATGACGCTATGAAAATGGCCCAACGTATTAACATGCCACAAACGGGCCGACTGTAACCATGGGCTGAATTTGGCCCAGAAGCAGAAAATGGCAGTAATGGGCCGTAAGTAACCGAATGCTGGAAATGACCCCAAGAATAAATGGGCCCTGAGAAGGCCGAAAGATAACATGGGATGCAAACGGCCCAATGAATTAATGGGCCATTGATGGGTATAAAATGATAAACTGTTCATTGTGGGCCAGTTTCACCACGGGCCGTTAATGGGCCAAGAGTTACAAAGGGCCTCATATGGGGCGAAAGACATCATGGGCCATACATGGGCCAGAACTTAAAATGGGCTGGAATCATACTGGACGGCCCAAATGACGCTACTGGGCCTAATTCGGATAGGTCGTAATGGGCCCTTGGTTAGCGCGCTATAAATGGGCTATATGCGAACAGTCTATTAACAGGCTTTCCTTGGGCCGGCCCGCCACCTTTTGACCAAGTCAAACGGATCGGCCTTTTCATAGGAATGGGCCTCTGTTGGGCCGTGCCATGTGTTGACGTATCATAGGCACCTTCGGTCCAATAAGTGGATGGCATCTGTCCCAACGGTGAGCCGACACGTGTTTCCTCCAGCCAATGCCAATTTTACACATGGAAAATTCCAATTGGTCGGGGCTGTTAGCGGGTTATCGGATCCAAAACCGGACCCGATAGCTTAACGGCGTTCTGTTATGGTGGATGCCATGTCTCGGTCACCCTTGACGAAAGCATTTCTGTGACGCGCGATTTATCGTCATGGAAGTGGACACTTCTGTGATGATAATTTTGTTAATGTCATGGAACACTTCTATGACAGCACAGGTATGACTATGTTGATTCTGTCATAAAATCGTCATGGATGTACATGCATGAAAAAAACGCGACCAACTATGACAAACACGTATCATCACGGAAGTGTATTTTTTTGTAATGTGTAGTCGAACGTCTTCACGATCCAACCGATCCAAGTACCGAACGTACGGCACCTCCGTGTTCAGCACACGTTCAGCACGATGACGTCCCTCTAACGCTTGATCTAGTAGACGGTCGTGGGAGAGTTTCGTTAGCACGATAGCGTGGCAACGATGATGATGAAGTTACCGGCGCAGGGCTTTTCCTAAGCACTACGACGATATGATCGAGTTGTTAAACTGTGGAGGGGGGCACCGCACACGGCTAAGAGATTGTCTGTTGTCCCTTTAGGGTGCCCCCTGCCCACGTATATAAAGGAGGGAGGAGGAGGAGGCCGGCCCTAGAGGGGGCACGCCAAGGGTGGGGAGTCCTACTAGGACTCCCAAGTCCTAGTAGGATTCCCCTTTCCTTTCCGGAATAGGAGAGAGGGAAAGAGGGAAAGAGAGAGGGAGTAGGAAAGGGCAGGGGGCGCCGCCCCCTCCCTAGTCCAATTTAGACTTCATGGGAGGGGGGGGCGCCACCTCCCCTTGGCCTGCCTCCTCTTCTCCACTAAAGCCCACTAAGGCCCAATACTTCCCCGGGGGGTTCCAGTAACCCCTCGGTACTCCGGAAAAAGACAACCGAAGCACTCGGAACCATTCCGATGTCCGAATATAACCTTCAAATATATGAACCTTTACCTCTCAACCATTTTGAGACTCCTTGTCATGTCCGTGACGTCATCCGGGACTCCGAACCAACTTCGGTCATCAAATCACATAACTCATAATACAAATCGTCATCGAATGTTTAGCGTGCGGACCCTACGGGTTCGAGAACTATGTAGACATGACCGAGACACATCTCTAGTCAATAACCAATAGTGGAACCTCGATGCTCATATTGGCTCCTACATATTCTACAAATATATTTATCGGTCAAACCGCATAACAACATACGTTATTCCCTTTGTCATCGGTATGTTAATTGCCCGAGATTCGATCGTCGGTATCATCATACCTAGTTCAATCTCATTACCGGCAAGTCTCTTTACTCGTTCCATAAGGCATCATCCCGCAACTAACTCATTAGACACATTACTTGCAAGGCTTATAGTGATGTGCATTACCGAGAGGGCCTAGAGATACCTCTCCGATACACGGAGTGACAAATCCTATTCTTGATCTATGCCAACCCAACAAACACCTTCGGAGACACCTGTAGATCATCTTTATAATCACCCAGTTACGTTGTGATGTTTGATAGCACACAAGGTGTTAATCCGGTATTCGGGAGTTGCATAATCTCATAGTGAGAGGAATATGTATAAGTCATGAATAAAGCAATAGCAATAAAACTAAACGATCATTATGCCAAGCTAACGGATGGGTCTTGTCCATCACATCATTCTCCTAATGGTGTGATCATGTTCATCAAATTACACATGTCTATGGTTAGGAAACTTAACCATCTTTTATTAACGAGCTAGTCAAGTAGAGGCATACTAGGGACTATAGGTTTTGTCTATGTATTCACACATGTACTAAGTTTCTGGTTAATACAATTCTAGCATGAATAATAAACATTTATCATGATATAAGGAAATATAAAATAACAACTTTATTATTGCCTCTAGGGCATATTTCCTTCACTTGATGAGGTTGTTGAACCTTTACTTCAATTAGAGAGTAGCACAACACAGAAAGATGTTTCTGTGGCACCTACGTCAGTTGAAGAGGAAGCTAATGATGATGATCATGAAGCTTCGGATCAAGTTACTGTCGAACCTCGTAGGTTGACATGTTTATGTACAGCTTCTGAGTGGTACAGTAACCCTGTCTTAGAGGTCATGTTGTTGGACAACGGTGAACCTATGAGCTATGGAGAAGCGATAGTGGGCCGGGATTCCAACAAATGGCTAGGAGCCATTCCGAGATAGGATCCATGTATGAGAACAAAGTATGGACTTTGGTGGATTTGCCCGATGATTGGCAAGCCATTTAGAATAAATGGATCTTTAAGAGGAAGACAGACGTTGATGGTAATGTCACCATTTATGAAGCTCGACTTGTTGCAAAGAAGTTTCTGACAAGTTCAAGGAGTTGACTATGATGAGACTTTCTAACTCATAGCGATGCTTACGTCCGTCAGAATTAGGTTGGCAATAGCTGCATTTTCGATTCTGAAATCTGGCAGATGGATGTCAAAACAGTGTTCCTTAATGGTTTCCTTAAGGAAGAGTTGTATATGATGCAACCGGAAGGTTTGGTCGATCCAGAGAATGCTGACAAAGTGTGCAAGCTCTAGCTATCCATTTATGGACTGGTGCAAGCATCTTGGAGTTGGAACTTTTCCTTTGATGAGGTGATCAAAGTGTTTGGGTCTATACAACTTTATGTAGAATCTTGTATTTACAAGAAAGTGAGTAAGAGCACTACAACATTTCTGATATGTATATGTGGATGAAATATTGTTGAATTGAAATGATGTAGAATTTCTGGAAAGCATAAAGGGTTGTTTGAAAGGAGTTTTTCAAAGGAAGACCTGGGTAAAGCTGCTTACATATTGGGCAACAAGATCTATAGAGATAGATCAAGACCCCTGATAAGACTTTCATAGAGCACATACCTTGACATGATTTTGAAGGGGTTCAAAATGGATCAGTGAAAGAAGGAGTTCTTGTCTGAGTTGTAAGGTGTGAAGTTGAGTAAGACTCAAAGCTCGACCACGACTGAAGAAAGAGAAAGGACGAAGGTCATCCCCTATGCCTTAGCCATAGGCTCTATACGATATGCCATGTTGTGTATCGCACTTGATGTGTGCCTTGTCATGTGTCTGGTAAGGGGGTACTAGAGTGATCCATGAGTGGATCACTTGACAACGGTCAAAATTATCCTTAGATGAATAAGGAAATGTTTCTCGGTTATGGAGGTGATAAAGAGTTCGACGCAAAGAGTTGCATTGATGCAAGCTTTAACACCAATCCGGATGACTCTAAGTAGCAAACCGGATGCGTATAGTGGAGCAACTATTTGGAATAGCTCCAAGTGGAGCATGGTAGCAGCATCTACAGTATGACATAAAAATTTGCGAAGTACACGTGGATCTGAATGTTGCAGACCCGTTGACTAAAACCTCTCTCACAAGCATAGCATGATCAAACCCTAGAACTCATTGAGTGTTAATCACATGGTGATGTGAACTAGATTATTGACTCCAGTAAACTCTTTGGGTGTTACTCACATGGCGATGTGAACTATGAGTGTTAATCACATGGCGATATGAACTAGATTATTGACTCTAGTGCAAGTGGGAGACTATTGGAAATATGCCCTAGAGGCAATAATAAATTGGTTATTATCATATTTCCTTGTTCATGATATTCGTTTATTATCCTTGCTAGAATTGTATTGATCGGAAACTCAGATACATGTGTGGATACATAGACAACAATGTGTCCCTAGTAAGCCTCTACCGGACTAGCTAGTTGATCAAAGATGGCTATGGTTTCCTAGCCATGGACATGAGTTGTCATTTGATAACGGGATCACATCATTAGGAGAATGATGTGATGGACAAGACTCAAACTATAAATGTAGCATATGATCGTATCAAGTTTATTGCTATCGTTTTCTGCATGTGAAGTATATGTTCCTATGACCATGAGATCATGCAACTCACTGACACTGGAGGAGTACCTTGTGTGTACCAAACATCGCAACATAACTGGGTGACTATAAATGTGTTCTACAAGTATTTCCGAGGGTGTCTGTTGAGTTGGCATGGATCAAGAGTGGGATTTGTCATTCCGTATGATGAAGAGGTATCTCAGGGCCCACTCGGTAATACAACATCACAATGAGCTTGCAAGCAATGTGACCAATGAGTTGGTCATGGGATCTTGTATTACGGAGTGAGTAAAGAGACTTGCCAGTAACTAGATTGAACTAGGTATGGAGATACCGACGATCCAATCTTGGGCAAGTAACATACGATAGACAAAGGGAACTACATACGGGATTAGCTGAATCCTTGACATCGAGGTTTGACCAATAAGATCTTCGTAGAATGTGTAGGAACCTGATACTTCTCCGTCGTATCTATAATTTTTGATTGTTTCATGACAATATTATACAACTTTCACATATTTTTGGCAAATTTTTTTATGATTTATTGGACTAACCTATTGATCCATTGCCCAGTGCCAGTTCCTGTTTGTTGCATGTTTTTTGTTTTGCAGAAAATCCATAATCAAACAAAGTCCAAATGTGATAGAAATTTACGGATAATTATTTTGGAATATTTATGATTTTTGGGAGGTGGAATTAATGACAATGGGGGCCCACGGTGACCACAACCCACTAGGACGCGCCGGGCACCCCCTGGCGCGCCAAGGTATCTCGTGCCCTCCTTGAAGGTCAGTTGGGGCCCTTCTTCTAGCGCAAGAAAGATATTTTTTGGAAAAAATCTTGTAAAAATTTCAGCGCAATCGGAGTTACAGATCTCCGGGAATTTAAGAAACCGTGAAGGGCCAGATGTGGGGAACGCGAAACAGAAGATAACAGAGAGGGAGATCCAATCTTGGAGGGGCTCCTCCCCCTCCGCCGCCATGGAGGCCATGGACTAGAGGGGAAACCCTCCTCCCATCTAGGGGGGAGGCCAAGAAAGAAGAAGAAGAAGGAGGGGGGCTCTCTCCCCCTCTCTCCCGATGGCACCAGAGTCCGCCGGGGCTAGGATCGTGACGGCAATCTAAATCAACAGTCTTGCTACCGTCTGCACCAACTTTCTAACCCTCTATGCAGCGGTGTAACACCCCTTCTCCCTGCTATAATCTCTACATAAACATGGTGCTCAACTCCATATATTATTTCCCAATGATCTATGGTTATCCTATGATGTTTGAGTAGATCCGTTTTGTCCTATCGGTTAATCGTGATCTTGGTTGGTATGATTGTATATTTTATTTATGGTGTTGTCCTACGGTGCCCTCCATATGACGCAAACGTGAGGGGTTGATATGTCTCCAACGTATCTATAATTTTTGATTGTTCCATGCTATTATATTATCATTCTTGCATGTTTTACAATCATTTTATAGTCATTTTATATCATTTTTTGGTACTAACCTATTGACATAGTGCCAAGTGCCAGTTGTTGTTTTCTGCATGTTTTTACATCGCAGTAAATCAATACCAAACGGAGTCCAAACGCAACGAAACTTTTTGTGGATTTTTTTGGACAAGAAGACATCCGGTGGGCCGGAGAAGCACCTAGAGGGGGTGCTCCGAGGGGAGCACAACCCACCAGGGCACGCCTGGAGGCCCAGGCAAGCCCAGGTGGGTTGTGCCCACCTCGGGTGCCCCATGAACCGCCTCTTTGCTCTATAAGTACCCCAATACTCCAGAAACCGTAGGGGAGTTGACGAAAATCAATTCCAGCCGCCGCAGAGTCCAGAACCATCAGATCCAATCCAGACACCATCACAGAGGGGTGCATCATTTCCATTGGCGCCTCTCCAATGATGCGTGAGTAGTTCTTTGTAGACCTACGGGCCCGTAGTTAGTAGCTAGATGGCTTCCTCTCTCTCGTTTGATTCTCAATACAATGGTCTCTTGGAGATCCATATGATATAACTCTTTTTTGCGGTGTGTTTGTTGGGATCCGATGAGCTTTGAGTTTATGATCAGATCTATCTTTTTATGCATGAAAGTTATTTGAGTCTTCTTTGATCTCTTATATGCATGATTGCTTATAGCCTCTTATTTCTTCTACGATATTTGGGTTCTGTTTGGCCAACTTGATCAATTTATCTTGCAATGGGAAGAGGTGCTTTGTGATGGGTTTGATCTTACGGTGCTTGATCCCAGTGACAGAAGGGGAACCGACACGTATGTATCATTGCCATTAAGGATAAAATGATGGGGTCTATTTCTACATAAATAGATCTTGTCAACATCATGTCATCGTTCTTATTGCATTACTCTGTTTCTTAATGAACTTAATACACTAGATGCATGCTGCATAGCGGGCAATGTGTGGAGTAATAGTAGTAGATGCAGGCAGTAGTCGGTCTACTAATCTTGGACGTGATGCCTATATAATGATCATTGCGTGGATATCGTCATGATTATTTGAAGTTCTATCAATTGCCCAATAGTAATTTGTTCACCCATCATTTGCTATTTCTCGAGAGAAGCCACTAGTGGAACCTACAGCCCCCGGGTCTCTTCTTCATTATATTTGCCATTGCGATCTATTTTCCTTTGCTTTTATTTTCAATCTATTAAACCAAAAAATACAAAAATACCTTGCTGCACTTTATTTTATTTGGCATTCAATCTATCAACATTTACAACTCTCTCACGTCTGTTTGCCTATCTCTGGCGCCGTTGCCCGAAAGGGATTGACAACCCCTTTAACACGTAGGGTTGTGAGTATTTGTTATTTGTGTGCAGGTGCCGTTCACGTAGTGTTGCGTGGTTCTCCTACTGGTTCGATAACCTTGGTCTCATTACTGAGGAAAATACCTACCGTTGTTGTGTTGCATCATCCCTTCCTCTTTGGGGAAATACCGACGTAGTTCAAGCCAACATCAGGGGTCCTAGCTGTAGGATGTTGCAATATGTTCATGGTTTGCTTATTGTCGGTGTTGCGGGGGTGACAACAGCCTAAACGCGGATAAGTGGGTTATGGCGTATGGGAGTAAAGAGGACTTGATACTAAATGCTATTGTTGGGTTTCACGACCTTAATGATCTTTAGTAGTTGCGGATGCTTGATATGAGTCCAATCATAAGTGCATATGATCCAAGTAGAGAAAGTATGTTAACTCATGCCTCTCCCTTATGTAATATTGCAAGAATGATTACCGGTACTTGTTATCGATTGCCTATGGACAAATAACTTTCTTGTTGACAAAAGCTATGTACTTTTATTACCTTGCATTTTATTTATAGTTTTATTCTTGCAAAGTACTCGTAGATTTATTCTTGCAAATTAGTTTCATAACTGTTCTAGGTAAAGCAAACGTCAAGTGTGCGTAGAGTTGTATCGGTGGTCAGTAGAACTTGAGAGAATATTCTTTTTCTGCCTTTAGCTCCTCGTTTGGTTCGACACTCTTATTTATCAAAGAAGGCTACAAACGATTCCCTATACTTGTGGGTTATCAAGACCTTTTTCTGGCGCCGTTGCCGGGGAGCAATAGTGCGGGGTGAATATTCTCATGTGTGCTTGTTTGCTTTATCACTAAGTAGTTCTATTTTCTGTTCTAAGTTGTTCTCTATCTTTAGTTATAGATATGGAACACGAAACACCAAAAAAATAGTTGTACTTGCTACTCATGTAGATGGGGGACCTCCTAACCCTCGATGCTCGTGATGTGAAAGATATTATGCACTACTTTGATAATCCTGCGAAAACCCCATTCAACTATATAATGGGAGTAACGTTGGATCAACGTGAATACTTTAGGGATTATAGCTTGACTCATAAAGGGAAATTGTTATGGGATCAAATTCATATGTTGCATTGGTATGCTCGGGAGCTATGCTTGAGATATGATTATACTTGTTGCTCTAGGATGAACGCTCCACATCTTCCCTTTTCATGTGAATTTAATGATAATGAAACCTTGGCTTCTTATGCTAGAGGTACATATGATTACTATGATGCAGAACAAATAGAAGAATTTGTTGCTTTTAAGGGTGCTTATGAAATTGAATATCTGTTTTTAAAGTATGAAGATGATGATGATGCTGGCTATAGACCTATTTTTTTGCTATTCTTAAATATTGTTATGATAATTATAAATACAATTGCGATATTGATGCTCTTATTGTTGGGTAACGCAGTAATTTCAAAAAAAATCCTACGCACACGCAAGATCATGGTGATGCATAGAAATGAGAGGGGAGAGTGTGTCCACGCACCCTCGTAGACCAAAAGCATAAGCATTATGAAAACGCGGTTGATGTAGTCGTATGTCTTCATGATCCGACCGATCTTAGTACCGAACGTACGGCACCTCCGCGATCAGCACACGTTCAGCTCGGGGACGTCCCTCGTACTCTTGATCCAGTTGAGGCCGAGGGAGAGTTTCGTCAGCATGACAACGTGGTGACGATGATGATGAAGTTACCGGCGCAAGGCTTCGCCTAAGCACTACGACGATATGACCGAGGTGTGTAACTGTGGAGGGGGGCACCGCAACGGCTAAACAATGTCAACTTGTGTGTTCTAGGGTGCCCCCATATATAAAGGAGCAAGGGGGGAGGCCGGGCTGGCCCTTGGGGCGCGCCAAGGAGGGGAGGAGTCCTCCTCCTAGTAGGAGTAGGACTCCTCCTTTCCTAGTCCAACTAGGAAGGGGGAAGGGGGAAGGAAGGAGAGGAAGAGGGAGAGGAAAAGACGGGCCGCGCCCCCTCCCCTAGTCCAATTTTCGGACTCCCCTTGGGGGGCGCACCACCTCCTGGGCTACTGCCCTCTCTCTCCCCTAAGGCCCACTAAGGCCCAATACTTCCCTGGGGGGTTCCGATAACCCCTCCGGCACTCAGGTTTTCTCCGAAATCACCCGGAACTCTTCCGGTGTCCGAATATAGCCGTCCAATATATCAATCTTTATGTCTCAACCATTTTGAGACTCCTCTTCATTTCCTTGATCACATCCGGGACTCCGAACTATCTTCGGTACATCAAAACACAAACTCATAATACCGATCGTCACCGAACTTTAAGCGTGCGGACCCTACAGGTTCGAGAACTATGTAGACATGATTGAGACATGTCTCCGGTCAATAAGCAATAGCGGGACCTGGATTCTCATATTGGTTCCTACATATTCTACGAAGATCTTTATCGGTCAAACTGCATAACAACATACGTTGTTCCCTTTGTCATCGGTATGTTACTTGCTCGAGATTCGATCGTCGGTATCACAATACCTAGTTCAATCTGGTTACCGGGAAGTCTCTTTACTCGTTCTGTAATACTTCATCCCGCAACTAACTCATTAGTCACAATGCTTGCAAGGCTTATAGTGATGAGTATTACCGAGAGGGCCCAGAGATACCTCTCCGAATCACGGAGTGACAAATCCGAATCACGATCTATGCCAACCCAAAAAACACCTTCGGAGACACCTATAGAGCAGCTTTATAATCACCCTTTTACATTGTGACGTTTGGAGCACACAAAGTGTTCCTCCGGTATTCGGGAGCTGCATAATCTCATAGTTCGAGGAACTTGTATAAGTCATGAAGAAAGCAGTAGCAAGAAACTAACACAATCATAATGCTTAGCTAACGGATGGGTCATGTCCATCACATCATTCTCCTAATGATGTGATCTCGTTCATCAAATGACAACACATGTCTATGGTTAGGAAACTTAACCATCTTTTATTAACGAGCTAGTCAAGTAGAGGCATACTAGGGAGTATAGGTTTTGTCTATGTATTCACACATGTACTAAGTTTCCGGTTAATACAATTCTAGCATGAATAATAAACATTTATCATGAATTAAGGAAATAAATAATAACTTTATTATTGCCTCTAGGGCATATTTCCTTCAGTCTTCTACTTGCACTAGAGTCAATAATCTAGATTACATAGTAATGATTCTAACACCCATGGAGCTTTGGTGTTGATCATGTTTTGCTCGTGAGAGAGGCTTAGTCAACGGGTCTGCAACATTCAGATCCATTTGTATCTTGCAAATCTCTATGTCCCCTTCCGACACTGGATGACGGATGGAATTGAAGCATCTCTTGATGTGCTTGGTTCTCTTGTGAAATTTGGATTCCTTTGCCAAGGCAATTGCACCAGTATTGTCACAAAAGATTTTCATTGGAGCCGATGCACTAGGTATGACACCTAGATCGGATGTGAACTCCTTCATCCAAACTCCTTCATTCGCTGCTTCCGAAGCAGCAATGTACTCCGCTTCACATGTATATCCCGCCACGATGCTCTTCTTGGAACTACACCAACTCACAGCTCCTCCATTCAATAAAAATACGTATACGGTTTTCGACTTAGAGTCATCCGAATCAGTGTCAAAGGTTGCATCGACGTAACCATTTACGACGAGCTCTTTTTCACCTCCATAAACAAGAAACATATCCTTAGTCCTTTTCAGGTATTTCAGGATGTTCTTGACCGCTGTCCAGTGCTCCACTATGGGATTACTTTGGTACCTCCCTGCTATGCTTATAGCAAGACATACATCAAGCCTGTTACAGAACATTGCATACATGATAGAACCTATGGCTAAAGCATAGGGAATAACTTTCATTTTCTCTCTATCTTCTGCGGTGGTCGGGCTTTGAGTCTTACTCAACTTCACACCTTGTAATAATACAGGCAAGAACCATTTCTTTGACTGATCCATTTTGAACTTCTTCAAAACTTTATCAAGGTATGTGCTTTGTGAAAGTCCAATTAAGCGTCTTGATCTGTCTCTATAGATCTTGATGCCCAATATGTAAGCAGCTTCTCCAAGGTCTTTCATTGAAAAACTCTTATTCAGGTATCCCTTTATGCTATCCAGGAATTCTATATCATTTCCAATCAACAATATGTCATCTACATATAAGATCAGAAATGCTACAGAGCTCCCACTCACTTTCTTGTAAATACAGGCTTCTCCAAAAGTCTGTATAAAACCATATGCTTTGATCACACTATCAAAGCATTTATTCCAACTCCCAGAGGCTTGCACCCGTCCATAAATGGATTGCTGGAGCTTCCACACTTTGCTATCACCCTTTGGATCGACAAAACCTTCCGGTTGCATCATATACAACTCTTCTTCCAGAAATCCATTCAGGAATGCAGCTTTGACATCCATTTGCCAAATTTCATAATCATAAAATGCAGCAATTACTAACATGATTCAGACAGACTTAAGCATCACTACGGGTGAGAAAGTCTCATCGTAGTTAACTCCTTGAACTTGTCGAAAACCTTTCACAACAAGTCGAGCTTTGTAAACAATAACATTACCGTCTGCATCGGTCTTCTTCTTAATGATCCATTTATTTTCTATGGCTTGCCGATCATCAGGCAAGTCCACCAAAGTCCACACTTTGTTCTCATACATGGATCCCATCTCAGATTTCATGGCCTCAAGCCATTTTGCAGAATCTGGGCTCATCATCGCTTCCTCATAGTTCGTAGGTTCATCATGGTCTAGTAACATGACTTCCAGAATAGGATGACAGTACCACTCTGGTGCAGATCTTACTCTGGAAGACCTACAAGGTTCGGTAGTAACTTTATCTAAAGCTTCATGATCATCATCATTAGCTTCCTCGCTAATTGGTGTAGGAATCACATGAACTGATTTCTGTGATGAACTACTTTCCAATAAGGGAGCAGGTACAGTTACCTCATCAAGTTCTACTTTCCTCCCACTCACTTCTTTCGAGAGAAACTCCTTCTCTAGAAAGGATCCATTCTTAGCAACAAAGATTTTGCCTTCGGATTTGTGATAGAAGGTGTACCCAACAGTTTCTTTTGGGTATCCTATGAAGAGGCACTTCTAATATTTGGGTTTGAGCTTATCAGGTTCAAGCTTTTTCACATAAGCATTGCAGCCCCAAACTTCAAGAAACGACAACTTTGGTTTCTTGGCAAACCACAGTTCATAAGGTGTTGTCTCAATGGATTTTGATGGTGCCCTATTTAAAGTGAATGCAACCGTCTCTAGAGCATAACCGCAAAACAATAGTAGTAAATAAGTAAGAGACATCATAGATCACACCATATCTAATAAAATACATTTACGACGTTCGGACACACCATTTTGTTGTGGTGTTCCAGGTGGCGTTAATTCTGAAATTATCCCATGTTGTTTCAAATGAAGACCAAACTCGTAACTCAAATATTCTCATCCACGATCAGATCATAGAAACTTTATTTTCTTGTTACGATGATTTTCAACTTCACTCTGAAATTCTTTGAACTTTTCAAATGTTTCAGACCTATGCTTCATTAAGTAGATATAACCATATCTGCTCAAATCATCTATGAAGGTAAGAAAATAACGACACCCGCCACGAGCATCAATGCTCATTGGACCGCATATATCGGTATGTATTATTTCCAACAAGTCAGTAGCTCGTTCCATTGTTCTGGACAACGGAGTTTTAGTCACCTTGCCCATAAGGCACGGTCCGCAAGCACCAAGTGATTCATAATCAAGTGATTCCAAAAGTCCATCAGTATGGAGATTCTTCATGCGCTTTATACCGATATGACCCAAACGGCAGTGCCACAAATAAGTTGCACTATCATTATTAAACTTCAATCTTTTGGTTTCAACACTATGAATATGTGTATTACTAATATCGAGATTCAACAAAAACAGATCACTCATCAGGGGTGCATGACCATAAAAGATATTACTCATATAAATAGAACAACCATTATTCTTTGATATAAATGAATAATCGTCTCGCATTAAACAAGATCCAGATATAATGTTCATGCTCAACGCTGGCACCAAATAACAATTATTCAGGTCTAAAACTAATCCTGATGGTAGATGTAGAGGTAGCATGCCGACCGCGATCACATCGACTTTGGAACCGTTTCCCACGCGCATCGTCACCTCGTTCTTAGCCAATCTTCGCTTAATCCATAGCCCCTGTTTCAAGTTGCAAATATGAGCAACTGATCCAGTATCAAATACCCAGGTGCTATTGCGAGCATTAGTTAAGTACACATCAATAACATGTATATCGAATAAACCTTTCATTTTGCCATCCTTCTTATCCACCAAATACTTGGGGCAGTTCCGCTTCCAGTGACTAGTCCCTTTGCAACAGAAGCACTCAGTTTCAGGCTTAGGTCTAGACTTGGGTTACTTCTCTTGAGGAGCAACCTTTTTTCCATTCTTCTTGAAGTTCCCTTTCTTCCCTTTGCCCTTTTTCTTGAAATTAGTGGTCTTATTGACCATCAACACTTGATGCTCCTTTTTGATTTCTACCTCCACGGCCTTTAGCATCGCGAAGAGCTCGGGAATAGTCTTGTCCATCCCTTGCATATTATAGTTCATCATGAAGCCTTTATAGCTTGGTGGCAGTGATTGAAGAACTCTGTCAATGACACAATCAACTGGAAGATCAACTCCCAGCTGAGTCAGTGATTATGATACCCAGACATTTTGAGTATGTGCTCACTGACAGAACTATTCTCCTCCATTTTGCAGCTGTAGAACTTGTTGGAGACTTCATATCTCTCAACTCGGGCATTTGCTTGAAATATTAACTTCAACTCTTGGAACATCTCATATGCTCCATGGCATTCAAAATGTCTTTGAAGTCCCGATTCTAAGCCGTAAAGCATGGCACACTAAACTGTCAAGTTGTCATCAGCTTTGCTCTACCATATGTTCTTAACGTCATCAGTAGCATCTGCAGCATGCCTGGCACCAAGCGGTGCTTCCAGGACGTAATTCTTCTGAGCAGCAATGAGGATAATCCTCAAGTTACGGATCCAGTCTGTGTAGTTGCTGCCATCATCTTTCAACATAGCTTTCTCTAGGAACGCATTAAAATTCAAAGGAACGGTAGAACGGGCCATTGATCTACAACAACATAGACATGCAGAGTACTATTAGGTACTAAGTTCATGATAAATTAAAGTTCAATTAATCATATTACTTAAGAACTCCCACTTAGATAGACATCCCTCTAATCATCTAAGTGATCACGTAATCCAAATCAACTAAACTATGTCTGATCATCACGTGAGATGGAGTAGTTTTCAAAGGTGAACATCACCATGTTGATCATATCTACTATATGATTCACGCTCGACCTTTCGGTCTCAGTCTTCCGAGGCCATATCTGCATATGCTAGGCTCGTCAAGTTTAACCCAACTATTCTGCATATGCAAAACTGGCTTGCACCCGTTGTATGTGAACGTAGAGCTTATCACACCCGATCATCACGTGGTGTCTCGGCATGACGAATTGTAGCAACGGTGCATACTCGGGGAGAACACTTGTACCTTGAAATTTAGTAAGGGATCATCTTATAATGCTACCATGTTCTAAGCAAAATAAGATGCATAAAGGATAAACGTCACATGCAATCAAAATATGTGACATGATATGGCCATCATCATCTTGTGCTCATGATCTCCATCACCGAAGCATCGCCATGATCTCCAACATCACCGGCGCGACACCTTGATCTCCATCATAGCATCGTTGTCATCTCGCCGCCTATTGTTACTATGACTATCGCTACCGCTTAGCGATAAAGTAAAACAATTACATGGCGATTGCATTGCATACAATAAAGCGACAACCATATGGCTCCTGCCAGTTGCCAATAACTTTGTTACAAAACATGATCATCTCATACAACAATTTATATCACATCATGCTTGACCATATCACATCACAACAAGCCCTGCAAAAACAAGTTAGACATCCTCTACTTTGTTGTTGCAAGTTTTACGTGGCTGCTACGGGTGTCAATGTCAAAACCGGCGGATCTCGGGTAGGGGGTCCCGATCTGTGCGTCTTAGGCTAATGGTAACAGGAGGTAAGGGACACAATGTTTACCAAGGTTCGGGCCCTCTCGATGGAGGTAAAACCCTACTTCCTGCTTGATTGATATTGATGATATGAGTAGTACAAGAGTTGATCTACCACGAGATCGTAGAGGCTAAACCCTAGAAGCTAGCCTATGATGATTATGAATGTTGTGATCGTCCCTCTCAGGACCGAACTCTCCGGTTTATATAGACACCGGAGAGGGCTAGGGTTTACATGGAGTCAGTTACAAGGAAGGAAATATAATATCCGAATCGCCAAGCTTGTCTTCCACGCAAAGGAGAGTCCCATCCGGACACGGGACGGAGTCTTGAGTCTTGTATCTTCATGCTCCAATAATCCAGACACAGTATACAGTCCGGCTGTCCGGATACCCCCTAATCCGGGACTCACTCAGTAGCCCCTGAACCAAGCTTCAATGACGATGAGTTCGGCGCGCAGTTTTGTCTTCGGCACTGCAAGGCAGGTTCCATCTCCGAGTACTCCAAAGTAATTATCAAACACTTAGACCGTGTCCGGATCTGCAAGATGATCTTCACGTGCCACCGTAGAGAGCATAGCATAAATCTGATCTGCTGGTGATTTTTGTACGTCGTGCTCCTGCAACGTGGCTCGGCCCAACCCGAACCGGTTTTTGTTAGCCCACTTCGATACGCGTAGCGAGGCGGTTTTATCGGCGCGCCCTGTCAGAGCAGACATCGTGTTCCTCCTGTTGCGGGATCTTCCATCAATACGGGTGTGCACAACCCCACGACGACTATTGGTATGACTCCATGTTTTTAGATAAGTCTCAAGTGGTCACGCTGAGGACTCTTGATATTCACCCCCTTTATAAAGGGGTCGAGGCCTATACCTCTTTTCCACCACCCTTGCGCCTTTTCGCATCTCGAGTTCTAACACCCGAGACCCACACCCAAGCACCCCAGATCTTCCAATATGTCCGGATCCAACCCTCAGGGCTGGTGAGTGGCCTCCTCGGTCAAAGAGGAGGACATTGTGAGGCTTAGGGAGGTCGGATATCTGACTGCCGACATCCAGCACAGGCTTCCTGCTCCAGGGCAGGTCATCCCTACTCCCGAGCCTATTGAGAGCGTCGTATTTGTTTCTCACTTCCTCCGCGGCTTGGACCTCACCCTTGATCCCTTTGTGAGGGGGCTCATGTTCTATTACGGACTAGATTTTCACGATCTAGCTCCGGACGCTATCCTCCACATCTCGTCGTTCATCACTGTGGGCGAGGCTTTTCCCCACGTCACCCCACACTTCGGCTTATGGCTCAAAACTTTCACTGTGAAGCCGAAGATGATCGAGGGGCAACATGCGGAATGCGGAGGTGCCGTAATAAGCAAGAACGTAGATGCCCCATGGCCGGAGGGTTCTTTCCCAGAGGTATCCGATTTATGGCAGCGGAGGTGGTTTTACATCACGGCTCCCAGAGGCACAAAGTGGGTGGCTTCCCCCGACTTTCGTTCGGGCCCTCCATCACAACTGGCGTCATGAACCAATGTAGGACGGGATTGGGGGTCTGCTAGCGATGTACCCACACTGCAGAGCCTCATCCGGGAGCTTCTTGAGAGGGACATTAACCTCGTCAGCATAATTCAGGTAATGCTGATTCGACGGATGTTGACGTGCAAATGCCAGCCTCTCCGGATGTGGGAATTCAATCCAGAGGGTCCGCGGACTATTCTACACTACTTCGGCCTGACGCTCGAAGGGATGTGTAAATTATTCTTCGGACCACAAGTAAAGTGTCCGGACACCATCGAGGATGCGGGCCTAAGCTGCAATCGCCTAGATACCCAAGTAAGTAACCCCGAAACCGAACACTTCATTTATATTTATAATCATTATTTTGAAAATCCTTCATGGTCAGGAATGGCTTAGCATAGCAGAGAGAATCAGGTGTCCGGCGCCACTTCCCGAAGGCTTGCCTAGTCCTACCATAGCCAAGATGCTTGGCCGGGTGCTTAGCAAAATGCCCTCAGGGAAAGACGAAGGGAAGAACAGAGAATCCAAACTTCATACACTATGCATCCAAACCGGGGGAATTGCTACCTCCCCTAAGGAGGATGGTCAGGAAGGGGAGTCTAAAGCCTCCTCCCCACGCGGGAATAAGAGGGCCGCCTCCGAAGACTTGCAGATAGAGATGTCCAAACAGGGGAAGAAAGCGTCCCCAGGGGGCTCCGCCCTGACAGGCGGCCCCACCGCGTCATGCCCACCAACGGGCCAGCCCTCCAATGAGCTGTAAGTTAACCGTAAATTCAAAGGTACTACCTTTCTCCGAGTACAATAACCAGGATCCATTCTTTGCAGTCCGGCTAGCAGCCCTTCTCAATAGAGTTCGTCTTTAGGGGACCTCCCTCCGGAGATGATGGAGAGTGAGACCCCACCAACCTCTCCGCCTCGCGAGGAGGGCGACCCCGAGGTGTCGTCACGGAGGAGTCCTGATCTGCCGAAGCCAGAAGCTACTCCTTCGGCTGCCCTAAGCCACGGGGGGCGATGAGAAGGGTCCGGCACAGGTTGATGTCCGGCCGGACATGCTGACGGGCCTTCTGGAACGAGCTGCACTCTCGGAGGAGCACCGCTCATTAATGAGCACGCTGCTCAAGAAGATTTCATCCGCCACAAGCGGTTTGAATGAAGCATTTACGAGCCTGCTCAGAGGTTTTGAGGTATGTAATGAAAAATACATAATTTTGGTTGTGAGGCACGCGCTAGGTGTGCTCCATATGCATAGTAGCCCCTGAGACTCTGGTTGCCCGCCCTAGGCGGCAAACGGAGGATCGTATTGTGTATGTAATGAATGCACGGCATATATGCGCAGGTGTCTGAGGATCCGGCAGCCAAACAGTCCGTTGAAGTTGCCGAACTAAGGAGGCAGATTGAAGCTATTGATGTCGACGTCGCGCTTGTGAACGAGCGGCTTAACGAGTCACAATTATGTGCTCTGCTTTCCTTATTATTTATAGGAAAAATTGAAATGAGTATATTATTGATGTGATATGTGTGGACTGCAGATGGTGCTGCTGCCGTGGAAGCCCTAAGGGCGGACCTTGCCTAGGCTAAGGAACAAGCTCGTGCTAGCAATGCGGCTGCCCTAAAGGCAGCCGAAGAGTTGACAGCCGAACATGCTGCTCATCGCCGAAGCAAAGACAAAATAGCCGAAATGGCTGTGGAGCTGAAAAATGCCGCCGATCGGTATGAGCTCCTTGAGAAGGAGAATCAGGAAACTTGGCTGATCTGAAGAAGGCACTTGATATGGCCAAGGAGACGCGGTCTGAAAGCAGGGATGTGCGGGAGGAGCTTCGTTTGGCCGGAGAAATCACAGCTGGAAACCCTTACTTATTGCGGATGAAGTTTTTAGATCCGAAGTATGCTCCCCTAGATCGACGCTGGAGCCCTGCAGACGAGTATGCGGACTTGGCGAAGAGTACGACTGATGTGGCCAAGTTTTTCGAGGATCAAGGTGATAAAGAGGTGGAGAAGCTGTTCTAGTCGCAATTCAATGCTCCCGCGCGTCCATTGCCATTGAGTGAGAAGATTGCTGCTATGGCTGAGCTTCACAGGTTGTCCGGTCTTGCAATGCGGTCTGTAATAGACCATCTTTGACCAAAGGAGCCTAAGCCGCGCAGTTATTTTGGTTTAGTGCAACAATTCCTTGGTGCCGTATCACGGATCGATGCCATGAGGAGGTCGGCGTGTATAGAGGGTGCACGGATGGCTCTTGCCCGCGTTAAAGCATATTGGACAGATATGGAGGCCACCATCATTGCGACCCAGAATCCGGCGGGAGGCCAAGATCCGGCCAGCACTACTTGGAGCAGGTAACAAAAGGTGCTCGTTTAATAGAGGCTCAGTGCTCGAAGAATATCATGTTCGAGTGACAAATCATGTTTATTGTAAAAACAATGTTATTTTGATTATGAGGCTATATTTATACTTTTTGCCCGAAAGTATAATTGTGCCTCCTGTGTGGTTGTTTTTATGTATATGTGCAATCTGAAAGTTAGCAGTCGTTGGCTTCAACTCCCACGCATACAATGCGGGGGTGTTCGCGAAAAATATGCGTAATCACACTTGATCCAACGTCTTGGTCCGTTAAGGAGGTGATCGCACGTCAAACTAGGCAACCGGACTATATAGCTGTAACACTTTCACTTAGCCATAGGAATTTGACGGTGGGGCTACTATATAGCCCCTGGTACCTTCGCGTCCATCTGAATACGGGCGCGTGTGTACATGACCGGGGAACGGTCCTTTGTTAATACGGAGGAATCCTAAAGATACCGGTAAGTCTTCGAGTGGTTGAACAGTCTCTCGCTGTATCATGACAGTCAGTTTTCGGCTTTCTCTACCGAGGTGCTCGTCCGGAATAACCGGGACACAATCGCAGTAGTTCTCCTTTGGCCGCCTTAGCCGATAAGAACAGAACATAAGGTGGCAAACCCAGGAGCCGGGCAAACCCAACATTTGACCAAAGACATGATTCGGAGCTGATGCATATAAGGCCAAACTCGTGACGCCGAACACTCACGAAGGTATTTGGACTTTGCAATATAAAATGGGCTGAGGAATGCCCTTTCATTATGAACCCTGTAGTTCCAGGTACGTGCATTAGTCTGTTGTAGCGAAATGCCAATAACGGCAGTATCCTCTGTGGGTATAGTACCCATGGGATGTGGAAACAACAAGAGGCAATAAAAAGGTTTACACAGGGGCTTAATCTAAAGAGAAACCTTTGAGCGGGGCCGTGCTGCACGTCTGCGCCTTTGTCTCCGTTGCGCCATTACCTGGAAGGGCATCGCGCGAATTGTGTCTGTGAAAAAGAAAAACTCATGTAGGAGAGTATAACATAAGCGTGCAATGGATAGTAAAAGTGTAAGACATTGGCATGTTAATAATGTTAAGCCAACAGTGGGGCTGTATTAAATATCTACAACCCCTGGTGTCCTCTATAGGATTATGTACATGGTGCCCAAGCTCAGGTTTATCCTGATCGCTGGACTCGTCTAGCCGTGTCCGTGGTCTTAATGACCAGCCATACTTTCTGGTATTGGAGGCTACTTAGAGTCCGGCTGCTAGGGCCGTTGCGGATTCCTCCGCACGTGAGGAGCGCTCTGTGTTCCCATTAACGGTGATGACGCCGCGTGGACCGGGCATCTTGAGTGTGAGGTAGGCGTAATGCGGTACTGCGTTGAAGCGGGCGACTGCCGTTCTCCCAAGCAATGCGTGATAGCCACTTTGGAGGGGGGCGATTGTGAAGAGTAGTTCTTTGCTTCTGGAGTTGCCGGGGGAACCGAATGTTACCTCCAGTATGATGGAGCCCCTGCCATGGGCTTCAACGCCTGGTGTCGGGGATATACCCCGCAGTATGACCCAGCTGGAGTTATGACCCGACCAGACTTGGCGATTCACCAGAAGACCCGGCTGGAGCTAGGAGACTCACTGATGATCTGCCTGGACATGGCGGTTTACAAAAATAACCCGCCTGGATATTGTGACTCACTGGAGATCCGGCGGGCAGATCAGACGGACGACAAGGCCCAAGGCCCAGCAGGTCGGCTTATACTCTGGCAGGCCGGCTTAAGAGGAAGACATAAGGAATATTCTCCTACAAAGGAAGCAAGACTAGGACTCCACTTGTAATAAAGTAATCCTAATCCTACTAGGACTAGTCATGTAACCCGCCCCTTTAACTTATATAAGGAGTGACAGGGCTCCCCAAAAGAGGGACAAGCAACAAGAAATAATATCTAGGGCTAGACACAAAGAAGAGAGCCGGTTTATGCGGCGACTCCCCATGAGCATAATGAGACCTAGCCACAAACAGCATGTAGGGCTATTCCGGATGATGTTTCCCGGGGCCCGAAGCTGTCTAAATCCTTGTCGTGTGTTACATCTCTCGATTCCGCTCAACCCCTCACAAGCTACCACATAGATGCGTTGGCCTTGCGACTAAGTCCTGGCACTAAGGACATCTGTTGTGACAAATCCACGACAGTTGGCGCCCACCGTGGGGCCTGCGCACGGTGGTGTTGAGTTCTTGAAGGGATCTGTTTTAAGGTTCGAGAAGTTTGCAATTTTTCGGATGAAGAAAGAATCAATTTGAAGGATATGCATCAGCCGGACGATTTTTGTGATCCGCCGAGTTGTGATTATTTTCCAAGATCCACCGAGTTGCCGCCGCTGCGAGTCATCGAGACCGTCACCATAAGCCAAATCAGTTTTCCCTTTGTCAACTTTGGTTACTACATGCTTACAAGGAATCTATCAGGAAGGAAAAGCTACTACGTGAGTTCAACAAGTGAATACCAAGGAAAGAAGAGATCGATCAGAGGCAAACTGTCACCGCACGCCTTACAAGTCTTGGTCAATGCGGATTCAGTTTTGGTCCCTGAGCCGCTATCACCGGACGAGCCTCCGACGGTCGCTCGACTGCGGCCTCCGCTGCACCGGTGCTTTTCAAACTGCCGCCGGATCAGCCGAGCTTTGCTGTTTCTGCTTGAGCCGCCCGTTTTCAGCTGCAGTGGGAGAGTCGCCGCAGTACCGCGCTGCCAAGTCATCGTCGCCGTCGCGTACTTTTTTCCTTGAGCCGCCAGGGATTTGTTCCTGCCTTACCCGAGCTTCAAGCCGCCACCGCCCAAGCTGCCCTTTGCTGTAGCACACTGAGCCTGGACTCCGTTTCTACCTTGAGACGCCCTGAGCAGCAGCTCCGTTAACCCGTCGACGCTGGCCGATTGTGCCCGCTCGCCTCTGCTCGACTGCACCGACGGACCTTGCCATGCCTGAATCGCCTCATATGTTTCCTCCACGTGAAGAAAAAACAATTCATCAACCACAAATTAGTTAAGTTCTCACATCAAAGATCATTTAAGGTACTACTTTTGTACTATTGTTTGTCACACAAAGATGCACTTCAAGGCATGAGCCGCAAGTGATCCACCGTGGCATCAATTGCCTCTGCTACTTATCTCTGCTGTGAGCCGCTCACGACCGCATTATCTCAAACCGCTGTCACGGTCTCCCGCCTCGCCTCGGGTCGCTACTCCCGCCGGATTCTGTCTTTGAGCCACTGGCCTTACTTCTTTCAATAAGAGCCGCCACGGCCCCTGCCAGAGCAGACCTTGGACCACCCCTGCTTGTGGGTTGCCACCTCCATTGGCGTCGCTTCCGTGGATGCGCCAAACCATTGCGACCCGCCACGCCTTGAACCGCCTTACCTCCATGTCACCGGGCTGCCTCGGCCGCTCCCTCGCCTCATGCCGATCTGCTCGCCTTTGCTGGACTCCGCCCCTGCGGCTGATGATAGGCCGCTGCCCTGCTGAGCCGCCGTCTGCCTGATTTGCTGCCGTGGACTCGTCAACTATCGGGTCAAAGGAGGAAAGGACGGGCAGGCAATGCATGGCATGGTTTATAATACAGAGGAAGCCAGAGGAATCGTACTAATACGTCCGCCTGACAAAAACATCAGGTGCTATTTTTTCTAAGTATTTTATCAGCATATATTTTATTTGAGAACAATTACACTGGTCTGTGGTAGTTTTTCGTAGGACCATCTTTATTACAAAGGTGTCACCAAGGAGTGTGCGCCAATATTATTTTTCCGCTAGCACATTCGCGCCATGTTCTGGATAGATACGTGTGCAAGATGCCGCCCGTGCAGCTTAATCTACATCAACCCGCCGGAGCCGTGTTGAGACGCCCTTGCCGCTTTGAGCTGCCGGGGTTATATTAAGTCGATGGTCTGCCTGAGCCGCCGGAACTATATTTAGTCACTGGTCTGCTTGAGCCACCTCTGTTGTGATAAACGGATCATCCGTCGTCCAAACAAATCAGGTGATATCCATCCAAGTTTGTTTTATTAGCATATATTGTTTTTGTTAAAGAACAAGTTTATCTTTGCCTTGGTCCGCAATATTGTTTATGCAGGGCAATTATTTATGAGAAAAAGTGATATTATGCCGCGGAGATGGAGGGATGCCAACATCTTTTGGCACAGGTGGTCGTCGTTACTCAACGGACTCCCGCACCGGCTCACAACACCATGGCCGTCTCCCATGACCACGTCGGCTGACAACAAGGAGGACAACCTGCCCGTCTGCACCGGCTTACAACGCCACGGCCGGTTTATCTGTCTGTGCCGCCTCAGATGTTGCAGTCGTCTTTTCCGTCCGTCTCTCGTGGCCTGGTCTACATCAACACATCGGGCCGCACCTGTCTGCATGAGTTGTTTATTGAGTATGAGCAAGTCACTACTTGGGAAGCCCGGTTTTCTTTCAACAAATTGGAGGCAAATTATCATGTATTATTAGCCGCCGTCTGCACTGGATGGCTCAATGGGCGGGCGCACAAGTCGCCACACTACGGTTTGGTTAACTTCAAACAGCCAGTTGGAAGGAACCATTGGTCGAGTTGCTGACATGGTTCATACGGGATCATTTATACCCCGCCGCAGTCACCTCAACCTTCTGTGGATTCACGTCGCGCTATCAACACCAATGATAAACACCTTCTGCTATGGTCAAATATGGTGAATCTCAAGCCAACACTTCGAGTCATCTTGAGACTCGGGGGCTACAATGGTATGGCTCGGCAAAATTAGCCGGTTTCAATGAATTCAAGAATTCCGGGTCATTGAAGGGAAGATAACTCGCCCCTGGAGGCTACTGCTTTATTGGCAAATATTTAAAGGCCGTCAGAAAAATTTCTGGTTCAAAATGAAGATTCCGGTTTAAAATACAGCTCAAGAGACATCTTTGTCCCGCAAAGCTTTAAAGCTCTCAAAACCGGTTCAACATCCGGATCAAGGTAAATTTGTCCCTTACAAAGCTTTGAGGATCTCAATATCCGGTTTAAGAATTTCTGGTTCAAAAGAATTAATCTCTCGCAAGTTCGAAATCTAGAACAAATTAATGGTTACCAAAGGGAACTTGCTGCCATGATGCACGGTTCAAAACATGGGTATCCTGCCTTACGGCTTATTTTATTATGGTCACTTGGGGGCTTCCTGCTCATCGGGCATAGCTATCAGTACCCTCTTGATCGGCGCAATGCCAAAATTTATATGGTCACTTGGGGGCTTCCTGTTCAAACATAGGTTGTATTCGAACCAAAGAGAACATAGCTGTTGATACCCTTTTGATTAGCAAACTGCTGAACCTACTTGGGGGCTTCTTGATCATATCCGAATCATAGCTCAACCCCTTTGGGAATCAACGTGGATCGTATTCGAATCAGCATCGTTAAACAACTTTTAAGGTCATTTGGGGGCTTCCTATTCAAACATATGTCGTATTCGAACCAAAGAGAACATAGCTGTCGATACCCACTTTGATCGGCAACGCCAACGCCACTGGGGGCTATATGATCGTATTCGAATCTTAGCTTAACCCCTTTGGAACGGTTTACTGATCATAATCGAATCAGAAGCCTAAATTTTTTTATCTGTTTTCATACAATCGCAAGTATTTGAGTTGTTACAAATATCATATGTGCCGGCTCTTACTGAGTTGAGTTATCAACTTCACTGTCCGGGTCACATAAGCCAGCGGTATCATTCAAAGGATCATAGGGATCTTGTGATCTACTTGTGTGCAGGATAAGACTACATTTGGGTGGTTACCCGCCCTGGCTTTTCACGTCAAGTCGCCAGGGCATATGTTGTTTAAACTCTATGCAGGATCTGCAGAAATATGACATATAAATGATTAAGTTCAAGCTCATTTCCAAAGTTGATGCTTCAAAATAATGATCCATTCTGGATTTTTCTCAAAGGCTATAAGCCGCCGGGTTATAAAAATTTTGGCTTACAATGGAGGTGTATTAAATTGCCATCGGCCAAGAGCCGCTGGGTATTTAAACTCCGGATTTACTTGTCAAACAGATAAGGTATTCAAACTCGCTTTGGCGCAATGGCTATTATTTTATCAATGGATATGGTTTATTCTACAATGGAAGGAATAGTCTCGAGTCGCTGCAGGCTTACGACTCGACACTTGGGGGCTACATTATTGAAATTGAGATTACACCGAATATGTAAGTCCCATGCAAGTCTCATGTCGCTGCAAGCATGCACCATGACACTTGGGGGCTAATGCAAAGTCATTTTTTGCTCAACTTATTGAAGATCCGACTCATCACATTGTAATGAGCCGGCCCTTGGGGGCTATCAATTGCTCCTGTCAAAAATTTAACGTACACAAGCCTCAGTTGATTATATTGAAGGATCCACTGTTCAGTTGATAAAGCACAAGGCTGTTAACCTTATGGATGTGGGTTCAAGCCCCATGATGGGGGTTACATCATATGATATTATTGTCAAATGAACTATATACAAAGTCACTGCTCATTATTGCTTAATGACCCGACCCTTGGGGGCTACACTGGTTGAAGTTTTTATGAGCATAAGGCAATTACAAATCCCAGGTTACTACAAGCATGACAACCCGACACTGGGGGGCTACTTATGTGGTATATTCAGTTTATGACTAATGATTGAGATGAGTAACCCAGATTTCTTCAAGATTGCAACACTTATATGGAAGCAAGTCTTGAGCTATCACTATGTTCTCCTCTTAAGACTTGGGGGCTACAGATATTATGCATATAAAGGAGGAACGTCTTCAAATTCTCACTTTTGAGCAAATCAGGAAGATCAATTACATGACCCGGTGTCAACAACAATTATGACTCGACATCATCAGTCTTTTATAATCCGGAGATTTTGGAAATTATAACTCGGCAAGATCTACATCTTTAAGCCGGTGAAAAATTAGATGAGTATTTCAGGACATATATTTTAAGCCGGCGCTTTGGAAGCTAACTCAAGTGGATTATTTATTACAATATTTCTCTACAAGAGATCAATGTCAGCAAATTGATTCTGAAGCTGGCCTGTTGACCCGAATTTTTCAAAAAGAAGTATCTGGATTTTTTTGCATTGACAAAGTTGAAACATATCTTGTAAGGAGATTTTCTATGAGTTCATGGGCATGTGTCAAGAAGGAAATGACAAGGACTTAAAGATGATCAAGTGCCGGCTTACAAGAATTTTTAACCTGGAGCACAACCTGTCAAAGTTGTTCTGGTGTTTATTTTGCAGGATCAGTTTAACATGGATAAATCCAAATTAAACTGGGGGCTAATGTCGGGGATATACCCCGCGGTATGACCCGGCCGGAGTTATGACCCGGGCGGACTTGGCGATTCACCAGAAGACCCGGCCAGAGTTATGACCCGGGTGGACTTGGCGATTCACCAGAAGACCCGGCTAGAGCTAGGCAACTCACTGGTGATCGGCCTGGACATCGCGGTTTACAAATAACCCGCCTAGACATTGTGACTCACTGGAGACCCAGCGGACGGATCAGACGGACGACAAGGCCCAAGGCCCAGCAGGTGGGCTTATACTCTGGCGGGCTGGCTTGAGAGGAAGACATAAGGAATATTCTCCTACAAAGGAAGCAAGACTAGGACTCCACTTGTAATAAAGTAATCCTAATCCTTCTAGGACTAGTCATGTAACCCGCCCCTTCAACTTATATAAGGAGGGATAGGGCTCCCCAAAAGAGGGACAAGCAACAAGAAATAATATCTAGGGCTAGACACAAAGAAGAGAGCCAGTTTATGCGGCGACTCCCTCATGAGCATAATGAGACCTAGCCACAAATAGCATGTAGGGCTATTCCGGATGATGTTTCTCGGGGCCCGAGGCTGTCTAAATCCTTGTCATGTGTTGCGTCTCTCGATTCCGCTCAACCCTTCTCAAGCTACCACATAGATGTGTTGGCCTCGCAACTAACTCCTGGCACTAAGGACATCTGTCGTGACAAATCCACGACACCTGGTATCACCCCTTCAAAGGTAGTGTTGTTTTGTCTGATTCTGGAAGGGTCTATCCCCATCCTGCGGATAGTGTCCTGGTATATTAAATTGAGACTGCTGCCGCCGTCCATGAGGACGCGAGTGAGATGGTATCCGTCGATTATTGGGTCAAGCACCAAGGCAGCTGATCCTCCATGCCGCATACTAGTCGGGCGGTCCCTGTGATCGAAGGTGAACGGGCAGGCCGACCAGTAGTTAGGTTTGGGGGCGACGGGCCTTACAGCGTATGCGTCTCTGAGTGCGCGTCCGCGTCTTCTCGTGGGTGTGTGAGTCGCGCGGATCATGTTTACTGTTTTCACCTTTGGTGGGAATTTTTTCTGTCCCCCAGTGTTCGGCTGGCGAGGTTCATCCTCGTCTTCACTTGGTGTTTCCCTTCCCTTGTGTTCGGCATTTAATTTGCCAGCCTGCTTGAAGACCCAGCATTCTCTGTGAGTGTGGTTCGCAGGTTTGTCGGGGGTGCCATGAATTTGGCATAGTCTGTCCAGGACTCTGTTCAGACCGGACGGTCCCTCTTTACTGCCTTTAAATGGCTTCTTTTGTTGACCGGGTCGAGAGCCCCTGAATCCGGCGTTGACCGTTGTGCTGTCCCGGCTCTCTTCCTTGTTTTAACATTTGTTTTTATTACGCCGTGGCTTCCCGTTGCCATCCCTTATTTCGGATGTGCTTGGGTTGCTGGTGCCTTTATGGGCCAACCAGCTATCTTCACCCATGCAAAAGCGGGTCATAAGGCTTGTTAGGGCTGCCATTATCCTTGGCTTTTCTTGGCCGAGGTGTCTGGCGAGCCACTCATCTCGGATGATGTGTTTGAAGGCCGCTAGGGCTTCGGCATCCGAACAATCGACAATTTGATTCTTCTTAGTGAGGAATCTGTTCCAAAGCTTGCGGGCGGACTCTCCGAGCTGTTGGATTATGTGACTTAAATCGTCCGCATCTGGAGGCCGGACATAAGTCCCTTGAAAATTGGCCCTGAAAGCGTCCTCGAGTTCCTCCCAACTTCCAATTGAATTTTCAGGGAGGATTTTCAACCAGTGTCAAGCTGGTCCCTTCAGCTTAAGGGGGAGGTATTTGATGGCGTGGAGGTCATCCCCACGAGCCATGTGTATATGCAGGATAAAATCCTCGATCCAGACCCCTGGGTCTATCGTTCCGTCGTATGCCTCTATGTTCACAGGTTTAAAACCCTGTGGAAATTCGTGGTCCAGTACTTCTTCGGTGAAGCACAGGGGGTGAGCAGCCCCTCTGTATCTGGACGTGTTGCGGCATGTCGTCGGGTGTTGTTGTGTCCGATGTTTATTCCGAACTGGTATCTGATCGGTATGATCATTTTGGTGATCATATTCCTGCGCCGGGGTGTGTCCTTTCGACCCGTAGATGGACCTGGCCGCGTCGGCTTTCTTATCCAGGAGCTCGCATAAATCGTGTTCGGCATCGGTAGCTACTCTGTTGCGGTTATGAAGTGGCTTGTCTGGCCTCCTAGCCGGGTTGCCCTTTGGTGGAACGGCCTCGTCGTTGAATTCTGGTAGCAGCTTGCGTTTTGGGTAGCTCTTTGTATGGCGATCATCTCCATACTTTTCTTTAGTGTCTAGCACTTTATTCCATCTGCGGTTGAGTGTTTCCTATGCGGCCTTTAGCCGTTGCTTCTGCTTCTTTAGACTTCTCGCAGTGGCCATAAGCCTTCTGTGGAGGTTATCTCATTCCAGGAGTGTTTCCGGGATGATGAATGCATCGTCATCCGGACTGTGTTCTTGTCCCGGGGCGGTTTGATTAATTTGTCCCTCGGGATCATTGTGATCAGGCGTCTGCTCCGAGATGTGTTCGGCATGACCTGGCTCACCCTGCTCCATTGCTAGGTCCATATGGTTGTTGTTGCCTTTGGAGTTGACTGGGGTGTCGATCTTTCTGGTGCTCTTGTCGCTATTTTTACTGTTGCTGGAATTGGAGCAGCGTCTGCGTCGTCGTTTTGGCTTTTGCCCGGGGGTTTTATCTTCCGGATTGTCGCCGTCGTCCTTCTTGGGCGTATCCACCATGTATATATCATGTGATGAGGTGGTAGTCCAGCGCCCCAGTGATTCTGAATCTTCTCCTACATCGTCGTCCATACCGTCGATGTCTTCGGAGTCAAGCATGTCTGATATATCGTCGACAGTGGCAATGAAGTGGGTGGTGGGTGGGCAACGAATTCCTTCGTCGCCTGCTTCCCACTTGAGCCGGACATAGTTCGGCCAAGAGTCTCCTGACAAAGAGAGAGATTTTAACGAGTTCAGCACGTCGCCGAAGGGAGAGTGCTGGAAGATGTTCGCAGCGGTGAACTCCATTACAAGAGCCCAACCAGGTTCGGCGGGCTCAGGAGCGTGCGGACTGGAACCTACAACTGGATACGAGTCCAGGGGTCCGGTGTCACAGGCTTATTTGGGGGTGAGGCATGTGTTCGACTCTACCGCCGATGTGTGTGTGGCCTGTGGGGCGGGGTCCATCCACCCGTCCTTGGGCGGCAGAATCTGCCCCGGATTTAGGTCCGGGACTCCTGCAGGGGCGATATCCCGAGCATTGTCCGACAGTAGGTCTAAGCCGTGCACATCATGACTGTTCGGCGCTCCTGGCGTAGGCCCGAATCCGTTGAAGATCGAGTCTCCGCGGATATCGGCCGTGTAGTTTAGGTTTCCAAACCTGACCAGATGGCCAGGGGCGTAGCTGTCGATCTGTTCCAGATGGCCAAGTGAATTAGCCCGCAGTGCGAAGCCGCCGAACACGAAGATTTGTCCGAGGGAGAAAGTCTTGCCCTGGACTGCGTTCTTGATGATTAAAGGAGCCATCGAGCCTTGCAGCGACGGTACAGAGGAACTCTCAATGAAAGCACCAATGTCGGTGTCAAAACCGGCGGATCTCGTGTAGGGGGTCCCGATCTGTGCATCTCAGGCTAATGGTAACAGGAGGTAAGGGACACAATGTTTACCCAGGTTCGAGCCCTCTCGATGGAGGTAAAACCCTACTTCCTGCTTGATTGATATTGATGATATGAGTAGTACAAGAGTTGAGCTACCACGAGATCATAGAGGCTAAACCCTAGAAGCTAGCCTATGATGATTATGAATGTTGTGATCATCCCTCTAAGGACTGAACTCTCCGGTTTATATAGACACCGGAGAGGGCTAGGGTTTACATGGAGTCGGTTACAAGGAAGGAAATATAATATCCGAATCGCCAAGCTTGTCTTCCACGCAAAGGAGAGTCCCATCCGGACACGGGACGGAGTCTTGAGTCTTGTATCTTCACGCTCCAATAGTCCGGACACAGTATACAGTCCGGCTGTCCGGATACCCCCTAATCCAGGACTCCCTCAACGGGCTTCTAGCAAGAACCATTCTTACCTACGCATCAAAACCACAATGATTTTTCGTCAAGTGTGTTTTTTTAACCTTAAACAAGGACCGGGCGTAGCCACACTCGATTCAACTAAAGTTGGAGAAACAGACACTCACCAGCCACCTATGTGCAAAGCACGTTGGTAGAACCAGTCCTGTGTAAGCGTACGCGTAATGTTGCTCTGAGCCGCTTCATCCAACAATACCGCTGAATCAGACTATGACATGCTGGTAATCAGTATGACTATTATCGCCCACATGTATTTGTGTTCTACTCGTGCATATAACATCTACACATAAACCTGGCTCGGATGCCACTGTTGCGTAATGCAGTAATTTCACAAAAAAACCTACGCACATGTAAGATCATGGTGATGCATAGCAAGGAGAGGGGAGAGTGTGTTCGTGTACCCTCGTAGACCGAAAGTGGAAGTGTTATGACAACGCGGTTGATGTAGTCGTACGTCTTCACGATCCGACCGATCTTAGTACCAAACGTACGACACCTCCGCGATCAGCACACGTTCAGCTCGCGGAAGTCCCTCGTACTCTTGATCTAGTTGAGGCCGAGGGAGAGTTTTGTCAGCACGACGGCATGGTGACGGTGATGATGAAGTTACTGGTGCAGGGCTTCGCCTAAGCACTACGACGATATGACCGAGGTGTGTAACTGTGGAGGGGGGCACCGCACACGGCTAAACAATGTCAACTTGTGTGTTCTAGGGTGCTCTCTGCCCCCGTATATAAAGGAGCAAGGGGGAGGCCGACCGGCCCTTGGGGCGCGCCAAGGAGGGGAGGAGTCCTCCTCCTAGAAGGAGTAGGACTCCTCCTTTCCAAGTCCAACTAGGAAGGGGGAAGGGGGAACGAAGGATAGGGAGAGGGAGAGGGAAAGAGGGGCTGCGCCCCCTCTGCTAGTCCAATTCGGACTCCCCTTGGGGGGGGCACCTCCTGGGTTGCCGCCCTCTCTCTCCCCTAAGTCCCACTAAGGCCCAATACTTCCCCGGGGGGTTCCGGTAACCCCTCCGACACTCTGGTTTTCTCCGAAATCACCCGGAACTCTTCCGGTGTCCGAATATAGCCGTCCAATATATCAATCTTTATGTCTCGACCATTTCGAGACTCCTCGTCATGTCCATGATCACATCCGGGACTCCGAACTATCTTCGATACATCAAAACACATAAAATCAAAATACCGATCGTCACTGAACTTTAAGCGCGCGGACCCTACGGGTTCGAGAACTATGTAGACATGACCGAGACACGTCTCCGGTCAATAACCAATAGCGGAACCTGGATGCTCATATTGGTTCCTACATATTCTACGAAGATCTTTATCGGTCAAACTGCATAACAACATACGTTGTTCCCTTTGTCATCGGTATGTTACTTGCCCGAGATTCGATCGTCGGTATCTCAATACCTAGTTCAATCTCGTTATCGGCAAGTCTCTTTACTCATTCTGTAATACTTCATCCCGCAACTAACTCATTAGTCATAATGCTTGCAAGGCTTATAGTGATGAGTATTACCGAGAGGGCCCAGAGATACCTCTCCGAAACACGGAGTGACAAATCCTAATATCGATCTATGCCAACCCAACAAAAACCTTCGGAGACACTTGTAGAGCACGTTTATAATCACACTTTTACGTTGTGACGTTTGGTAGCACACAAAGTGTTCCTCCGGTATTCGGGAGTTACATAATCTCATAGTCTGAGGAACTTGTATAAGTCATGAAGAAAGCAGTAGCAATGAAACTAACACGAACATAATGCTAAGCTAACGGATGGGTCATGTCCATCACATCATTCTCCTAATTATGTGATCCCGTTCATCAAAGGACAACACATGTCTATGGTTAGGAAACTTAACCATCTTTGATTAACGAGCTAGTCAAGTAGAGGCATACTAAGGACTATATGTTTTGTCTATGTATTCACACATGTACTAAGTTTCCGGCTAATACAATTCTAGCATGAATAATAAACATTTATCATGAATTAAGGAAATAAATAATAACTTTATTATTGCCTCTAGGGCATATTTCCTTCATTTATTGAGAGAGTCTCCGTTGTCCAAGAAGAGACTAATATTTTGCTGGAGTCTATGTAAGAAGAAATTGATGATATTGTGAGCCCATTGGATGAAAAAGATGAGGAGGAGAGCGAAGAACAAGAGGAGGAAGAGGGGATTGATCACCCGTTCCCACCTTCTAATGAGAGTAACTCTTCAACTCATACATTGTTTAATGTCCCTTTGTTATTACCGAAGGATGAATGCTATGATAATTGCTATGATCCCATTGATTCGTTTGAAATATCTCTTTTTGATGATGCTTGCTATGCTTGTGGCCATGATGCCAATATGAATTATTCTTATGGAGATGAACTTGCTATAGTTCCTTATGTTAAGAATGAAATTGTTGCTATTGCACCCACACATGATAGTCCTATTATCTTTTTGAATTATCCAAACTACACTATATCAGAGAAGTTTGCTCTTATTAAGGATTATATTGATGGGTTGCATTTTGCTACTACACATGATGATTTTGATGAATATAATATGCATGTGCTTGCTACTCCTACTTGCAATTATTATGAGAGAGAAACTATTTATGCTATGTATTGGCCTTTACTTGATGTGCATGAATTGTTCTTGTATGACATGCCGATGCATAGGAAGAGAGTTAGACTTCGTCATTGCTTGAAATATGTTGCTTTGTGCTCACTACTAAATGCCAAATCATTGCTAATTAAAATTGGCTTTGATATACCTTGGGGTCCGGGTGGATCCATTACTTGAGCACTTTATGCCTAGCTTAATGGCTTTAAAGAAAGCGATGCCAGGGAGACAACCCGGAAGTTTTAGAGAGTCATTTATTTCTTTTGAGTGCTTTTATAAAGTTTAAAAACAAAAAAATATAGAGGGGAACTTAAAACTTCACAAAAAGGAAAGTGAAAGTGAGAGAGACGAGCACTATTGAAGTGGGGGAGCTCCTTGAACTTTGTTCATGCCCATGACAACTTTGTGAATCTCAATTACAGAAACTTTTCGACAAAAATAATTATCCCCTTTTACAAATCCTTTGTATTGAAAAATTATTGTGCCAAGGTTTGCCTTTAGGATGATTAGATTGCTTGTTGGTATTTGCGGTGTAGAAATAGAAACTTTGGCTGTAGCGCATGAATTTTCATTTTTACTGGAACATCAAAAGGTTCTGAAATTTTTTGCACACTATTTCTATACAAATTGTTTATTTCATCCAAATATTTCAGATTTTTGGAGTACCATAAGTATGGTAGATGTTCAGATTGATACATATTGTCCTGTTTAAGATAGATTCTGTTTTTGATGCATTGTTTTGGTTGTTTTGATGAAACTATCGATTCTATTGGTGGTATAAGCCATGGAAAAGTTATATTACATTAGCTACAATGCAAAAACAAAATATGAATTGGTTTGCAACAGTACTTAGAGTAGTGATTTGATTTATTATACTAATGGATCTTACTGAGCTTTCTTTTGAGTTCTGTGTGGATGAAGTGATCAAAGATCAAGGAGGTCTCGATATGAGAAGAAGGAGGAGAGGCAAGAGCTCAAGCTTGGGGATGCCCAAGGCACCCTGATGGTCTCCAACGTATCTATAATTTATGAAGCATTCATGCTATTTTATTATCTGTTTTGAATGATTACGGGCTTTATTATACACTTTTATATTACTTTTGGGACTAACCTATTAACTGGAGGCCCAACCCATATTGTTGTTTTATTGCCTATTTTAGTGTTTCGAAGAAAAGGAATATCAAACGGAGTCCAAACGGAATGAAACCTTTGGGAGCGTGATTTTTGGAATGAACATGATCCGGGAGACTTGGAGTACAAGCCAGGGAAGCTTCGAGGAGGCCAGGAGATAGGAGGGCGTGCCCACCCCCACCCCCCGGCGCGCCCCCTGTCTTGTGGGCCCCTCAAGGCTCCCCTAACCGACTTCTTTCGCCTATATATTCCCATATACCCTAAAAACATCGGAGGAGAATATAGATCGGGAGTTCCGCCGCCGCAAGCCTCTGTAGCCACCAAAAACCTCTCGGGAGCCCGTTCCGGCACCATGCCAGAGGGGGAATCCATCACTGGTGGCCATCTTCATCATCCCGACGCTCTCCATGACGAGGAGGGAGTAGTTCACCCTCGAGGCTGAGGGTATGTACCAGTAGCTATGTGTTTGATCCCTCTCTCTCTCTCTCTCTCTCTCTCTCTCTCGTGTTCTCTCTCTCTCATGTTCTCTCTATGGCACGATCTTGATGCATCGCGAGCTTTTCTATTATAGTTGGATCTTATGATGTTTCTCCCCCTCTACTCTCTTGTAATGGATTGAGTTTTCCCTTTGAAGTTATCTTATCAGATTGAGTCTTTAAGGATTTGAGAACACTTGATGTATGTCTTGTCGTGCTTATCTGTGGTGATAATGGGATATTCACGTGATCCACTTGATGTATGTTTTGGTGATCAACTTGCGGGTTTTGCCCATAAACCTATGCATAGGGGTTGGCACATGTTTTCATCTTGACTCTCCGTTAGAAACTTTGGGGCACTCTTTGAAGTACTTTGTGTTGGTTGAATAGATGAATCTGAGATTATGTGATGCATATCGTATAATCATGCCCACGGATACTTGAGGTGACAATGGAGTATCTAGGTGACATTAGGGTTTTGATTGATTTGTGTCTTAAGGTGTTATTCTAGTATGAACTCTATGATAGATCGAATGGAAAGAATAGCTCTGTATTATTTTATTATGGACTCTTGAATAGATAGATCAAAAAGGATAACTTTGAGGTGGTTTCGTACCCTACCATAATCTCTTCGTTTGTTTTCCGCTATTAGTAGCTTTGGAGTGACTCTTTATTGCATGTTGAGGGATAGTTATATGATCCAATTATGTTATTATTGTTGAGAGAACTTGCACTAGTGAAAGTATGAACCTTAGGCCTTGTTTCCTATCATTGCAATACCGTTTACGCTCACTTTTACCACTTGTTACCTTGCTGTTTTTATATTTTCAGATTACAAATACCTATATCTACTATCCATATTGCACTTGTATGACCATCTCTTCGCCGAATTAGTGCACCTATACAATTTACCATTGTATTGGGTGCGTTGGGGACACAAGAGACTCTTTGTTATTTGGTTGCAGGGTTGTTTGAGAGAGACCATCTTCATCCTACGCCTCCCATGGATTGATAAACCTTAGGTCATCCACTTGAGGGAAATTTTCTACTGTCCTACAAACCTCTGCACTTGGAGGCCCAACAACGTCTACAAGAAGAAGGTTGTGTAGTAGACATCAAGCACTTTTCTGGCGCCGTTGTCGGGGAGGTGAGTGCTTGAAGGTGTATCTTTAGATCTTGCAATAGAATCTTTTTGTTTCTTGTTTTATCACAAGTTTAGTTTATCAAAGAAAACTACCAAAAAAATGGAATTGAGTTTGTCTCATACGCTTCATCTTTTTAATATCTTTCGTGAGTATGATGAAAAGGAAAATTGTGCTCAAGTGCTAGAAGAAGAATGCATTAAAATACTAGGTACTAAATCTTTGAATGATGTGCATGATTGCATTGTTGTTAGTATGAACTCTTTGAATATCCATAGTACTAATGATGATTGCACTAGTTGTGATGAAAATGTCTCTTATAAGCATGTCGATTTTTGTGGAGTAGATTGGGTTTGCAAGTACACACCAAATAGGGAAAATATATATTGCAAGAGGCATAAGTATTTAGAAACTAAAAGGTTGCAAGTAAGTCTTGATGTTTCTGCTGAAAAATTCAATATTTTTCGCGCTCCTTGTGAACTTTGCAATGAACATGGTCATTTAAATATCCAATGCAAATTGTTTCATGACCAAATCATATCCAAAAATTGTGATAATTTGATTACCCTTGAGCATCATAAAGAGCTTATTCTTCTTCTGGGGTATGAAGAAATGAAACGTATAACTGAGGGTATTCCAAAATTTAATCTTGATAGATTTATTGATTTTGATCTAGAGAAGATTTATTTGTATTATGCGGTGAATTGCATCGAAATCCTTATATTGCCAATTACATAAAGAAAAGAAAGCAAATAGAAGATGATGAGAATACTAATGAAAGGGAAGAGACTTCCTAATCTCCTCCTATTATTGCTTATAATGAATCAGGTAACGAGGAGGAGCTTTCTATTCAACCAATCCCATCAATAAAGAAGGCTGAACCCACACATAATGTGAAGAAGAAAAATAAAAGAAGTAGCAACAAAGGTAAAAAGGTATCTCTCCCAAATGATGTTGCTCCTACTACTCATTGTGATGATGGTAATTGCTATACTATTGGTGCTATCCATACTATTAATTATGAGAGTGATTATGCTTATGATATGAAAGGGCCCAAGCTTGGGGAAGCTATTTTTGATGAGGATGACATATTTGAGAATATATTTGCTGAAATTAATGTTTGTCCCAAGCTTGGGGATGCTACGTTTAATGAAGATGATATTTTTAGCATCCCAAGTTTTGATATGCAAAGTTGTTATAATGATAGCATGCCTCTTATCTATGATGATTATATTGATGAAAGTGGGTTTGGAAGAGTGTCAAGGAAGTAGTGATCCCACTATTTTGGAGGATGTTGAATCTTATAATATTTATGAAAGTGGATTTGGAAGAGTGTCAACTTTATTTAGTTATGATTCCACTATCTTGGAAGAGGTTTCAATCGATTATGATGAGAACAAAGTTGCTACTTATGATGATTATTGTGATGAAACTTATGCTATAAAAAGTAGTGATGATTATATTTATAAAAATTGTCATGATTATGATTACCCTTTTTTTGAACATTACTCTTTTAATGTGGAAACAATTTATAGTATTCAAGTCTTTTATGATACTCCCACCATTCCGAATGAGAAGAAATTTGCTTATGTGGAGAGTAGTAAACTTTCTATGCTAGTAGATCATGAAAAGAATGATTTAGGTGCTGGTTATATTTTTTAATTCATTCATGATTCTACTGAAAATTATTATGAGGGAGGAACATATGCTTGTCGGAGTTGCAATAATATCAAGTTTCCTCTCTATGTGCTTAAAATTTTGAAGTTATGCTTGTTTTACCTTCCTATGCTAGTTGATTATTGTTCCCCTAAGTTGTTGGCTCACAAAATCCCTATGCATAGGAAGTGGGTTAGACTTAAATGTGCTATCCATATTCTTCATGATGCTCCCATTATGTTTCAATTCTTATCTTTTATGTGAGCATCATTATCATTATCATGCCTAGCTAGGGGCGTTAAACGATAGTGCTTGTTGGGAGGCAACCCAATGTTATTTTTGTTACTCGCTTTTTGTTCCTGTTTAGTAATAAATAATTCATCTAGCCTCTGGTTAGATGTGGTTTTATGTTTTAATTAGTGTTTTTGCCAAGTAGAACCTTTGGGAAGACTTGGGTGAAGTCTTTATGATCTTGCTGTAAAAAACAGAAACTTTAGCGCTCACGAGATTAAGGTGTCATTTCTTATTGGAGAGTGCTTTTAGGTTGATTCTTTTTGCAGATGATTAATAGACAAACTACTCAGGTCCACAAATTTAGTTCAGAATTGTTTGAGTTACAGAAGTATACGTTTGGTACAGATTACTATAGACTGTTCTGTTTTTGACAGATTCTGTTTTCTATGTGTTGTTTGCTTATTTTGATGAATCTATGAGTAGTATCGGAGGGTATGAACCATAGAGAAGTTGGAATACAGTAGATATTACACCAATATGAATTTAGAATGAGTTCACAACAGTACCTAAGTGGTGGTTTTAATCTCTTATATTAACGGAGCTTACGAGTTTTGTGTGGTTGAAGTTTTCAAGATTTGGGTAAAGATTCGATGGACTATGGAATAAGGAGTGGCAAGAGCCTAAGCTTGGGAATTCCCAAGGCACCCCAAGTTAATATTCAAGGACAACCAATAGCCTAAGCTTGGGGATGCCCCGGAAGGCATCCCCTCTTTCGTCTTTGTTCATCGGTAACTTTACTTGGAGCTATATTTTTATTCACCACATGATATGTGTTTTGCTTGGAGCGTCATTTTATTTTGTTAGTATTTGCTTTCTGTTATTTAGAATAATGTTTTGCATCTATATTTTCAATAAAAATGTCAAGGATAGCCTTTACCATGCTTATTTTGCAATTATACATGTTGCTGTTTGAAAACAGAAAGTTTACCGCTGTTGCAAAAATTCCCTAGAAAAGTCAGAGAATGATATAATGTTGAAATTGTTTGCATATTGAGATCTGATAAATCTTCTACAGCTTAATATTTTTATCATAATTTTTGTAGTTAGGTAAGTATGATGAATCTTGCATTCTTTACAGACTATACTTTTTGGCAGATTGCTGTTATGGTTGCATTGTTTGCATATGTTTGCTTGTTTAATGATTCTATTTGAGGTTAGGAGTATTAAATATGCAGAGGCATTTAGTATGCAATGTTGAATAATAATTTTAGTGATTTGTTACAGTAGAAAATGGTAAGGTATTGCATTGGTTTATACTAACTTATCTCACGAGTTCTTGTTGAGTTTGGTGTGGATGAAGCTTTTGATAAAAAGAGAAACCATGATATGAGAGAAATTAAGGAGACACAAAAGCGCAAGCTTGGGGGTGCCCCGGTAGGCATCCCACCTTTCTTCTTCAACAATTATCGGTTAGTATCGGTTGAACCTTAGTTTTTGCTTCTTCACATGAGTCGTGCTATCCTTGAAATGTCATTTTATTTTGCTTTGCTTGCTGTTTGAATAAAATACCAAGATCTGAAATTCTTAAACAAGAGAGAGTCTTCGCATAGTTGCATAATTATTTAGCTACTCATTGATCTTCACTTATATCTTTTTGGAGTAGTTTGTCATTTACTCGTGTGCTTCACCTATATCCTATGAGTAAATGGTTGAATGAGTTTAATGTCATAAATCTAAAATTATATATGCTTCACTTGCTTATCCCATGGGGAGTAATGACTTCACATCTAAGAAGTAGAGGTAGTAAGTGTATTGAAGGTTAGCAAGCATTGTATTGGTCATTTGAACAATTCATGAAAGAATATTGAAGGAAGAGATATGTCACATATAAATATACTATCCTAGACATCTTTTATAATTGTGAGCACTCATTAAGTATGACATGCTAAAGAGTTGATGTTGGACAAGGAAGACGATGTAATGGGTTATGTTTTCTCACATCTCAGTTAAAGTATATTCTCATGGATCATTCAAACATGTTGAGCTTGCCTTTCCCCCTCATGCTAGCCAAAATTCCTTGCACCAAGTAGAGATACTACTTGTGCTTCCAAATATCCCTTAAACTAGTTTTGCCATGAGAGTCCACCATTCCGATATTTACCTGCCGTTCCAAGTAAATTTGCATGTGCCAAACTCTAAACCTTCAAATAATAATATGTTTTGTATGCCCGAATCGCTCATGTAGTGACTAGGGGCTATCAGTATCTTCCATGCTATGTGGGTTATTCTCAAGATGGGTGGACTCTGCTCATCATTCATGAGAAAAATGGCTAATAACCGGGATGCCCAGTCCCATGATCAAAAGATCAAAATCAAATCAAAAATAATTAAAACAAAACTCCCCCGGGATTGGTGTTAGTTGGAGGCACCCGTTGTTTCGGGCAAGCCATGGATTGATGATTGTTGGTGGATGGGGAGTAAAAACATTACCATTCTGTTTGGGAACTGCCTATAATGTATGTAGTATGGAAGATATTGGGAACTCTTGGTTGTTATGTTGACAATGAGATCATACCTCTGAAAATTATTTATCACTATTTCAAAATCGAGCTCTGGCACCTCTGCAAATCCCTGCTTCCCTTTGCGAAGGGCCTATCTTTTACTTCATGTCTTTTACTTTATGCAAGAGTCAAGGTGATCTTCACCTTTCCCTTTTTCATTTTATCCTTTGGCAAGCACCTCGTGTTGGAAAGATCCTGATATATATATCCAATTGGATGTAAGTTGGCATGAACTATTATTGTTGACATCACCCAAAGGTGAATACATTAGGAGGCAACACTATAAGCCCCTATCTTTCTCAGTGTTCGATTAAAACTCCATAACCATAAGTATTGCGTGAGTGTTAGCAATTGTAGAAGACTATATGATAGTTGAGTATGTGGAGTTTGCTAAATCAAAATCTCTAACATAGACCCTTCCTGAAAATAAGATGAATTGTAATTGTTTGATGACTGAGAATGAAGTTTTCAAGAAAGTTTATGGTCTATGCTTTAAAATGTGAATAGCTTGTTACTTGATCGTGACAAATTTTATGAGATGAACTACTGTTTGACATATAATCATGCTAGAAAAGGTGATTGAAATTATCATGGATTAAACTTGTGCACCTGCTAGCATTCACACTTCATAAATTCTTTCTTTTATCATTTACCTACTCGTGGACGAGCAGGAATTAAGCTTGGGGATGCTGATACGTCTCCAATGTATCTATAATTTATGAAGCATTCATGTTATTTTATTATATGTTTTGAATGATTACGGGCTTTATTATACACTTTTATATTACTTTTGGGACTAACCTATTAACCGGAGGCCCAGCCCATATTGTTGTTTTATTGCCTATTTCAGTGTTTCAAAGAGAAGGAATATCAAACGGAGTCCAAATGGAATGAAACCTTTGGGAGCGTGATTTTTGGAACGAACATGATCCGGGAGACTTGGAGTACAAGCCAGGGAAGCTTCGAGGAGGCAAGAAGATAGGAGGGCGCGCCCACCCCCCTGGGCGCGCCCCCTGTCTCGTGGGCCCCTCGAGGCTCCCCCGACCGACTTCTTTTGCCTATATATTCCCATATACCCTAAAAACATCAGAGAAGAAGATAGATCGGGAGTTCCGCCACCGCAAGCCTCTGTAGCCACCAAAAACCTCTTGGGAGCCCGTTCCGGCACCTTGCCGGAGGGGGAATCCATCACCGGTGTCCATCTTCATCATCTCGGCGCTCTCCATGACGAGGAGGGAGTAGTTCACCCTCGAGGCTGAGGGTATGTACCAGTAGCTATGTGTTTGATCTCTTTCTCTCTCTCTTGTGTTCTCTCTATGGCACGATATTGATGTATCGCGAGCTTTGCTATTATAGTTGGATCTTATGATGTTTCTCCCCCTCTACTCTCTTGTAATGGATTGAGTTTTCCCTTTGAAGTTATCTTATCGGGTTGAGTCTTTAAGGATTCGAGAACACTTGATGTATGTCTTGCGGTGCTTATCTGTGGTGATAGTGGGATATTCACGTGATCCACTTGATGTATGTTTTGGTGATCAACTTGCGGGTTCCGCTCAACCTATGCATAGGGGTTGGCACATGTTTTCGTCTTGACTCTCCGTTAGAAACTTTGGGGCACTCTTTGAAGTACTTTGTGTTGGTTGAATAGATGAATCTGAGATTGTGTGATGCATATCGTATAATCATGCCCACGGATACTTGAGGTGACAATGGAGTATCTAGGTGACATTAGGGTTTTGATTGATTTGTGTCTTAAGGTGTTATTCTAGTATGAACTCTATGATAGATCGAATGGAAAGAATAGCTCTATATTATTTTATTATGGACTCTTGAATAGATATATCAAAAAGTATAACTTTAAGGTGGTTTCGTACCCTACCATAATCTCTTCGTTTGTTCTCCGCTATTAGTAGCTTTGGAGTGACTCTTTATTGCATGTTGAGGGATAGTTATATGATCCAATTATGTTATTATTGTTGAGAGAACTTGCACTAGTGAAAGTATGAACCTTAGGCCGTGTTTACTATCATTGCAATACCGTTTACGCTCACTTTTACCACTTGTTACCTTGCTGTTTTTATATTTTCAGATTACAAATACCTATATCTACTATCCATATTGCACTTGTATGACCATCTCTTCGCCGAACTAGTGCACCTATACAATTTACCATTGTATTGGGTGTGTTGGGGACACAAGAGACTCTTTGTTATTTGGTTGTAGGCTTGTTTGAGAGAGACCATCTTTAGCCTACACCTCCCATGGATTGATAAACCTTAGGTCATCCACTTGAGGGAAATTTGCTACTGTCCTACAAACCTCTGCACTTGGAGGCGCAACAACGTCTACAAGAAGAAGGTTGTGTAGTAGACATCAAGCTCTTTTCTGGCGCTGTTGCTGGGGAGGTGAGTGCTTGAAGGTATATCTTTAGATCTTGCAATCGAATCTTTTGTTTCTTGTTTTATCACTAGTTTAGTTTATCAAAGAAAACTACCAAAAAAATGGAATTGAGTTTGTCTCATACGCTTCATCTTTTTAATATCTTTCGTGAGTATGATGAAAAGGAAAATTGTGCTCAAGTGCTAGAAGAAGAATGCATTAAAATATTTGGTACTAAATCTTTGAATGATGTGCATGATTGTGTTGTTGTTAGTATGAACCCTTTGAATATCCATAGTTCTAATGATGATTGCACTAGTTGTGATGAAAATGTCTCTTATAAGCATGTCGATTTTTGTGGAGTAGATTGGGTTTGTAAGTACACACCAAATAGGGAAAATAGATATTGCAAGAGGCATAAGTATTTAGAAACTAAAAGGTTGCAAGAACGTCTTGATGTTTGTGCTGAAAAATTCAATATTTTTTGCGCTCCTTGTGAACTTTGCAATGAACGTGGTCATTTAGATATCCAATGCAAATTTTTTCATGACCAAATCCGTATCCAAAATTTGTGATAATTTGATTACCCTTGAGCATCATAAAGAGCTTATTCTTCTTTTGGGATGAGACTCCGGACAATGAGAGAAAAAAAGAGAGAAGGGGCATTGTTACTATCTTTTACCACACTTGTGCTTCAAAGTAGCACCATGTTTTTCATATAGAGAGTCTCCTATGTAGTCACTTTCATATACTAGTGGGAACTTTACATTATAGAACTTGGCTTGTATATTCCGATGATGGGCTTCCTCAAATGCCCGAGGCCTTCATGAGCAAGCAAGTTGGATGCACACCCACTTAGTTTTCATATTGAGCTTTCATACACTTATAGCTCTTAGTGCATCCATTGCATGGCAATCCCTACTCCTCGCATTGATATCAATTGATGTGCATATGCATAGCCCATTGGTTACACTACAAAAAAATACACTTCCGTGATGATACATGTTTGTCACAGTAGGTCACGTTTTTTGTCATGCATGTACATCCATGACGATTTTATGACAGAATCAAGATAGTCATACCTGTGTTGTCATAGAAGTCTTCTATGACATTACCAAAATTATCATCATGGAAGTGTCCACTTCCATGACGATAAATCGTGCGTCACAGAAGTGCTCTCGTCAAGGGTGACCAACAAGTGGCATCCACGGTAATGGAACGCCGTTAAGCTATCGGGTCGGATTTTGGATCCGATAACCCGTTAACAGCCCTGACCAATGGGAAATTTCCATGTGTAAAATTTTGATTGGCCGAAGGGAACACCTGTCAGCTTGTTAGTGGGCCAGATGTCGCCCGTCCATTGGAGGAGACATGCCTATTATACGTCGACACGTGGCTGGGCCCAACAGAGGCCCATATAGGTTAAAAAGGTCGGCCCAGTCAAAGGCCCGTAGAACTTAATCAGGTACTAGTGGGCCAGCCCAATAACGGCTTGCTTAATAAAGGCCCATTTATGGCCCGAAGCCAGATCTGGCCCGTTAATTGTTTGCCCAATATTTGGGCCCATTTACGGCCCGAAGCCAGATCTGGCCCATTAATTGTTCCCCCAATATTTGGGCCAATTTGCGGCCCGAAGCCAGATCTGGTCCGTTAATTGTTCACCGAATATTTGGGCCCAACTACAGCCCAGTGACTTTCGGCCTGTTAGAGGCCTGATGTAGACATGGGCCCATTTCAGCCCGATGTGACTTTCCGCCTGGGAATGGCCCGTGCTGCCCATGGGCCATAAATGGTCTGACGGGACATCGGGCCCACTAACGGCCCGTGCTAAAGGTGGCAACAGTTAAGCCCAATGTGACTTTGGGCCTGTTAAAGGCCTGTTACGTAATTCGGCCCGTTGATGCCTGTACTAAGCTTTCAGCCTCTTAAAGGCCCATGATATCAGTGGGCCAACTAAGGCCCGAGATATGTTTCGGCCTGGTAACGGCCCGTAAGCTAATTGGGCCCAAAACTGCCCGGTCTACATTTCGGCCTGCTGAAGGCCCGTCGACGACTAGTGAAAATTGAGGCCCAACATGCATTTTGGCCTGCTAAAGGCCCGTGGTTTCATCTCCGTCGTAACAAGCTAGTACAATATTCAGCCTGTTAATGGCCCAACGCTACCTGGGCCAAACTAAGCGCTGGGTCGACAAAAGGCCCAACTAAAATATAGGTCGGTGTAAGTTTGGGCCTGGCGCAATGTGTGAAGGCCCCAATCATTCGGGCCCAAGAAAGATGCAGGCCAGCCCAATTGTGGCCCGCTAAAAACCTGGCCCGTTAGAGTTGAATGTTTTGGCCCGGTCGACTACATCTGATTTTTTTTTCAGATAGCGAATGATGGCAGTAACTAGTAGGAATTAAGAACAAACCTACTCTATACAATAAAGAAATTACGGCATAGTAACTAAGAATAAACCTACACTATACAATAAAGGATTTAAGGAATATTACATCCACTGGGCATCTAAGTTCGCCACCAGTGATCATAAAGCGCAACGAAGAAGAAGATTACAAAAACTGGGCACCATTGCAGCGTAACATAATAATACTAAACCGAGACCACTTCCAAGACAGTTCAAGGAAGGTTAGCCTTGTGGGGGAACTGCTGCGCAAGCTGCTGAGCAAGGCTGTGAGACCGGCCTAGCATGTTCGTCATAGCTTCCAGGTGTAGCTGTTTAGCGATGAGGTTCTCATTGGTGTTCTCCGCAATCTTTCTTAGAGATAGGACTTCAAGTCGAAGTTGAGTTGCAGAATGCCTTTCTGCTAGAACTTAGGACTGAAGAAGTCGAACTGATTCAGACAACGAATTCTGTGAGCTTGTCTGACTGTTAGTCTCAAGTAACTTGAACACTGCATCAACACAAGACTTTGGGGTTGTCTCGCTATCTTCAAGATGTTTTGCCTTCTTTGCTGCAATATATGTTGGGTTTGTCTCACAGCCTTCAGCAGACTTGTGCATGCCATCAGGCATATCACCCTGAAACAAAGCAGAGAGATGACAGGTTTTGCACATGTATAAACAAAGATGATAACTGTTCTATCAATTCTATCCAATTTCAAATTAGAAAATAAAGAGTAAGTTCAAAATATCAATAGCATAATTTGGCATTGTTCATAATGCGGGGAGCTTCACCACACTACTGGATTACCATGTCAACATAAGAAGCATAGATGAAGGGCAAAGAAAATCATTGTATCTATTTTGGATAATGTGCATGGCATGTTGTTCATATCATCAGCCACATCAGTAAGATAAAACAGGAGATGACAAGGTGCAAACGTGGGCTGCTTCACCACACACTGGATTATAGATCCACAAAACCAAGCATACATATAGGGAGTATTAAGTAATGTGCATGGTATGAATAAGGAATTTGGTTTTACAAGTAAAACATAGAACTTACGGTTCTTACGAACATGCATTTTGGTAGAAACAGCAAACTAAACAACAGTAAACGATAGGGAGTATGAGCAAATTAAACAGCAGTTGAGGATAAAGGCTTTAGAAGGACTGGCTTACATTAATAGTTAACATCGGCTTTATAATGCCCTTCTCCATGCCAAGGGAAGGATAACTCAAGAATTTCAGCACAGAATCTTCTTCATAAGCATTGCATGTACTCTACATTTTGTAGAGAGTAATTATAGATATGATAATACTGGAAGGGATAGAGGATAATGAAGATAAGATGCAGATTGATGCTACATAATCAACTACCAATCCCTGGAAGTACAAGCGTTATAGGACAAAATGTACTGACAAGAGCAATGGGCTACACTTCTGCACTGGCATTGTCTGTGTATTCTACTTGTTGGTAAGATTAAATATAGATCTGATGTTTTTTAGTAAATGGTGGGCGAGGGAGATAAGATGCAGAATGCAAAAAAATGAACCAATCCCTCTTCCCATAATACAAGAGTGTTTTGAACACTGGTGTACTATACAAAACGTTCTTATATTATGGGATGGAGGGAGTAGCTGTTAATTTAAGTACAGTGATAGACCACGTTCAGTCCTTACAAGAGGAATGCAGAGCTAAACCTCTTCAAAAGCATTGGGTTGATTCTAAATTTGTGTAAGAGTCCATATGGATCTTATAATGTCCACCAAATGGATGAATACGAGGCTAACATGTGCAGTGATGCTACATAATCAAAAACCTATGAAAGTAAGTATGGTCATACAGGGCAAGAGGTACTCACAAGAGCAATGCAGTGTGCAGTACAGTTGCGAGATTCTGTGGTCCCTTGAGAATGAATGTTCTTCTGCTAACAGTTTTCGTACAAGTGAGACATTAAGGCAAATGCAGAAATGTAGTTCAAATTGTGATGTGATATCACAGACACTACCTTACGCTGCATCCGAGACCAATGTGTAACAAGATTATTCCAGTCACCGTCGAATAAATGTAGCACCGGAGACTTTATAGAAATTTTGTTCAGAGGCTTGCCATTGAAGTGCGCTTGCCTCAGGTAGGAACGATACTTCATCAACGAGTTCTTGAAAAGCGCAACCAACCCTTGCTCGTCGTCACAATCCAGTTTGCTCCTCGCCTATTTAAAAGAATGAAATCTTGTGTCTTCTGTCAGCAGAAACATATGCAATAATGACCATGAATAACATTAGTACATTACTTACGGTAAGTTGCGGAGGAAGACTGGAAATTGTTCTACGTCTACGGTATAATCTTTCCATGAAGGAAAGATGCGCACAAAGTTCCTGACAACAACATAAGCTTCGTCTTCTAAACTGGGAAGAAATGGAACAGGGGTCCTATTTGCTACAATTGGGGCTCTCTCTGGTTCGAAAAGGGATTTGGCAATTGGATTTGGTGTACTCTTTGCTGGAATGGGGGTTTTGCGTCGTACAGCTGGTGCTATGTCAACTGGCATAATCATATTGTTTGCTGCAGTTGGGGTCTGCTGAGTTGGGGCATCAGAAATGACCAGTGTAGTAGGGCAAGAGTCTGCTAGAGTTGGGGTATTTTGTGGGTCAGGTGATATTGCAACTACACCTAATGGGCTATTTGATTTATCAGGTGCCACTACCTTTTCCAAATACTTTGCTTGTGCTCCTCCACGATCAGCAATCGCCCTCTTCCTTTTGAACGTCTGATACACAAGAACAGCATTTGAATGGATAAATATGGTATGATGACAGATGGAATATGTACTGAAAATGGATAGGCAGGGCGTATTCATATACATGATGTGTAAACTAAGCTAATGGAAGTTCAACAAAGTAGAAGCAATGCAAAGCATCAGTTGCAAGATATGTGCGAGCAATGTAACCTTGGAAAGTTAGAGCAAGTACCTTGATGGGTGAATAAGATAGGGCATCTTCCTCTGACTCCTCCACTAGGGAGCTACATTGACTTAGGTCTCCCTCTAGCTCAGAATCACTGTTAGGATCATATTCTGAGCATGAATCTGTAGGTGGAGAGCGTTTGCATTGCATTGCATCTAGACTTGATTTCAGTACCTTAATGCCAAGTTTGACAGCCATGGCAGTGTTCTGCTTTATTCTTTTCATGCGCACAAGCTCATAATCATTATGATGCTGTTCAGAATCTGAGATTCATGAAAACATAAAAAGTAGTAAGATTATCTATGGAATGCATTGCGGATTCAACTCGGAGAGTGTCTCCATATAAATGCATGCATATGCAAAGTTCACCTCCCCAACCGTGCTGACCAGACCACACACAGAAATACAAACCCCTTATGTCTCTATAACAGGCAGGCACACATTTCAAAACTGAAGTAGGAACATTAGAATCATATGAAATTCGTATTTGAACAAATAAACTAAGCAATTATGAGTGGCGTAATGTTTAGCTTCAAGGGTGGAGTGTTGGTAGTGCGACACAAAGCAAGTAGGCAGATTGTATTTCACGTAAAAGATCGAAACCTATGTAAAAGCTAGAAATGACACTTTCTTTCTATACAATGCAGTGTTCGTTACCCACACATGATGGAAGAGATCACATAGAGAAATACTATTCACTCATGTCTACTGTTCCAGTATTTAGAAACAGGGTGGTCCACCCTAAAAGAATATTGACAACAAATATGACAAGGCAAGCATAGATGTAGTGAATCAATCATTTACTTGTGAGCTTATTAGGACAAGTATGCAGAATTGTAACTACAGTAAGAGACCGTCCAAAATCTGAATGAAGAAGTTTGTCTAGCACTTATTTTTTGCAACTAATCGATGTGAATAATTGGATATTATATCGAATGAGTAAGAAAGACAAGTAAAATTATCAACAAACCTGGCTTGCAGTAGTAATCTGGAGCAATGTCACTACGACCAACAATCCAAAATGACTAGTTCTATTCCGAGGGCCAGAATTTTGAAAACCCTGTGAACTTTAGAGGTACTAAAGATTACCGAATACATCTGAACCATTAAGTGTAGGTAGCACCGAGCACACAACAAACCCTAATGATAGTCCTGCCTACTGAGTAATGTATCAATTAGAAAATGGGTGATGAGGAGTGGCTGCTGAGTGTTGAGGACGTATCTCAGGATAATTCGGGTTGGCTTCATGGGTGTTGCACGCCTGAGCCCTGAACAGACTGGGAAGGTAGGCACAGCGGCGCGCCTGGGCAGCGGTGACGTTGTTGGGTGAGCGGCTCCTGGCCTCCTGTTAGTCCGGCGTCTCCTCCTAGAGTCATGCCGTCCGGGGACGGCAAGTCGCCAGCGAGGCAGGTGGCTGGGGCGAGTAGAGATCGAAAGTGCGTAGCAGAACAGATGGGAATTGGGGCCTAGGACGACCCAAAATCCCAGGGTGGGCCGGCCCACAATCGGCACCCTGTAGAGATACACACCCGAGCGGCGAACATGCATTTTCGAAACTAATTTAGGAACATTTAGCTGACCAATTAAACAACTCTGTTTTAATAATATCAGATTCGTATTTGAACATCTAAGCTTGTTTACCTTGATGGGTGGAGCAGTGTTGTTATGACACGAAGAACGTATTCTGATCATATAGTGATCATAAAATGGGGAAACTCTAAGCATAGTTTTTTAGCAAAAGAGGGTTTCCCCTCCGATTTCTATTAAATAAACCACCACGGAACCAACATGATCAATTAAACCCTAAGCATGATCAATTAAATTGTATTATGGTTGTGCAATGGCAGATTTGAAGCTGCAAACCAGAGAAATGATATTCAGCATCCATTGTTTGCTTCGAACTAAGAACTAAATTCTAAGAGCTGAAAAGAAACTAAAGTAACCAAGTTAAGATCTATTTTCTGGTTGAGATCAAAAAGTTGGGGAGATATGAAGTACCACCTCTCTTGCGGCGTCGTGTAGGCATCGGGGGTGTGATGGCTGTCGGTGGCGTTGAAGCAGATATGCGACGGTAGACGGGTGCATCGGGGGATAAGTCCCGTTGCAATGGAAGAGAAGGTTGTGTGAGCGGCCCCGGCAAAGAGGACGACAACGCCGATGAAGCAAGAGGACGCGATGCAAGGCTATTGGTCCATCGCCATGGATGAGAAACGTCCATCTCTAGCAGTGGACGATGCGGTCTTGGTAGGCTCTCCGGCATGGTGGAGGACGGTGGCGATGGATGTGGTGGAGGACGGCGGCGATGGATGGGGTGGCGGACGGAGGCTGGTGTGGGGATGGGGTGTTCTAGCACGGACGGTGTATGAATGGGAAAATGGAGGGATAGGTACGGGGAACCATGTTTTTGGGACGCGCCTGTCTGAAATATGGGAAAGTTATGAACTTAGCCCCCGTTTAAAATTTGGACGTCTCGTCGGTTGGGGATAGGACGGTAATCTCGCATCTCGCCAATATTTTCCCAGAGCGATTTCGGGAGAGGAGAGGGTGGTTAGCGCCCATGGTGTATGAACGGGGCTGACAGGTAGGGCGGTTGTGTCATGTATGAGTGAAGTTACAAACCTGCCCCTATTGAAAATATTTGCCTACATCGATTTCGGCCGAATCGGGTTTGTTTTGCCGCCCACCGTGTATGAATGGGGAATGGAGGGAGAAACGGAGGTCTTTCGGACGAGGTTGAATCAAATGTGTTTTGCCGCCCATGTTTGACGCCCACCATGTTGGAATGGGCTCAGAGGCGGTCGTGTCACGTCTAATTGAAGTTACTAACCTACCCCTATTTAGAGCAGTGGAAATCGTGCCGATGGATTGTCCGTGTAATGGGTAGACAGTAATTTCCATCTCCCAAACACTTGGCTTCGGGCAGCCGACGTGGGAGTGGACATTTTGCTGCTTCTTTCAAATTTTGGGCAATAAGCATCCACGTTTACCCTGGCAACTAAATTCGAATCCATTTTGTATTCCTATATGAATCTTTATAAATCATTCTATGTGTTTTTATATATCTTCAAAAGGACGACAAAGATGTATTCCACTATCATATATGAATATGGTTTACAAATGCCGATACTCAAATTTAGAAACTAGAATCCAGTTTAAGGTGAATTCGAATATTTGGAACACTTCATGTCCAACTCAAATGTCACACGCAGCATAATGTGTACTCCCACTTAGATATGTACACAAGTGATGTATCAAGATTCAAATACCGAGTCAATCAACCAAGAATGTACAGAACCAATAGACATATAAACACTTATAGAGTATATGGATCAATAATATCAACTAACATACATAAGCCAGGCTGTTGTACTTTTTTTGGCTACAACAGCATACTTTTTTAGCCAACATCTTGGCCCTTTCCGATGCGTGCCACTTATGGTCCATCTATACTACTACTATTGCTGAATGCACATTCAGCCCGATTGGCATATTTGTAGGTCTGGCACAGCAATCCAAATGAAATGTCTCAGAGTCTTATCAATTAATACAGACTTGTGCTCAAATAAAATTACAAACCAAAAAACAAAAAAAACAATTATTACATGATCTCTAAAACAAATGGTTTGATTGATTACATGAACAGACAACACAAAGTTTATTCAATTATGGAAAGAACATTTCACCTATTATTTACCAAGTAGGAATTTAACTTCCTTTTTTCCTTCAGGACCTTAACAATCTGGTCAGTCTCAGCTTGCTTCGTTTTGAAATCCACCAAATATTTAATGGTTGTCTTGAGTACTGCTTGTGATTGTGTTGTTTTCTTCCTCAACATGTCGACTTCATCTCTAAGTGCAGAAGCAGAATCTCTTTCTACCACTTGTTTAGCCTCTAGAGCATCAGCAGTTGGCAATTCATAATGTATGATTAGGCCGGTGCCACTGCTGTGGGATGATGCAACGTCCATGGGGACCTCGCTCTTTGATCTTGGGCTAACCTGTTTTGCCATTAAAGTTCCGATTGGATTCAGAAAAGTTGACGTTAGCAAAACATCTCAACTGGGAGTTATAACAGCAAACCAGTTAAACAAACAAGGAATTAAAGAGTTTCAATTGGATGCTGAAAAGTAGTTATTAACATCATTGTAACTCATTATTGCAGCAGCAAAACAGTTAAACAAACAAGTAGATATTTAAGTTAAGGCAAACAGGTAATTCTTAACAGTAAGTATCAAACACATAGATAGGAGCAGTCTACAATATGATTAATAGGCTGTGCCATTATGTAATCAGTAGCAAACTAAATTAAGCTAAGCAACATAATTGAACAATTTTGCAATAAGTGGCTAACTAAAATTCCAAGAAGCAGGTAACTGAACTTACGCTAGTTCCTTGTACAGGCACACTGCAACTTCTTTTTCGCTTACAAGGTTGTACGAAGGAGTCCATGGCATCAATTTCTTGGATACGCAGTCCCAATACTTCTTTCTTCCCGCACTGCATGGGTAAGTCGAATGGTTAATCTGATAAGATGGTGCGTCCTTGATATGTTATATGAGGACATGTAGTCAGACTAGTTGTAGCCAAACACATCACACTGGCTTTTACTGTATATTTCATGCGATTACTTTTGGCATATAGAGATCTAAGCAATCTACAATAGGATGAAAAGACTGACATCCTTCACATTATTGGCGAACTCAGTTCATAGAAACAAGCAATTCAACCATTCTATGGGTAAATCAAAAGCACCACTGGAATATTTTTCACTATCCAATCATACACGCAAAAAGGGGTGATGCCACCATAGGGGCTGGTATGGGTGGCCGCCTCAGGTGGCTGGAAAGTGTGCACCTAGTTTGAGTCGTCCAGGTTGGCCCATGCTAGTTTTGTTCGTCCCAACGCACGAGCAGGAAATGTAAAAAATGAACAAAAAATGTTTCAATTTGGATGGGCCAATAACATAAGTGCAAGGCAGGCCCTATAGCAGGCTCGCGGCCCAAACGAGCAACTCCCATATCGATCGACAGCAGGAAAAATCCCAATTCATTCGCTCCAGCCTCCAGTCTGGTTTGCTCCTAACCTAGCCGCCGATGGACAGACCGACATAGCACTTCCTCGTGCCCTCGTTGGAGGGCGGTTGCCGGGCTTCAAGTGAATGGAAGGATAAGAAGATGAAGATCCAACCCTGGGTGTAGCCTGCGTGGGAGGCAGCGGCGGCAGCACGGTCATGGCATCGAGCTTACACAAACGGACAGTCGCAGCTTGCAAGAGTAGCATGCGCAACGAGCAGGTACATCACATCCCTGATTATATCTAATTCAACTCTTCAATTTCTGGCCAATAGTTAAACCTGACGGTGTTGTAAAAGTGCTTGTATGTAGGGAATCTATGAGAAAATGAAACCAATTTCTACTTATTTTATAACTCCCCCAATCAATACTGAACTGACTGAATCTGATGTATCTAATCAAGTTTCCGGTGCAAACATACAAGCTCATGTTGTTCTTGAGCCTAAAGTGTCTAATGAACGGACTGCTAATGAAGGATTTGATGCAAACATTTTACATGCTCCTGGTGATGAACATATAGTGTCTAATGAGGGATCTACTCTATGCAAGCATTTTGCAAGCTCATTGAAGGATTTAGTGTCTAATGATGATCTACTATGTTGAGAGAGATAGAGATTTGCAGGCATTGATGACAAGCAAATTATAGTGCATTTTCATAGCTTGAGGAAACATCGAGACCATCTACAAGAAAGTCCCCGTATCATGACAACATAGCATAAATACTTTTCTAATCTGTTGTTTGAAACTATTGGCATACTTCTGCAGGATAGAAATATTGATATGCAGTTTGCGCACTGGTTATACGTGCAATTACACTTTGATATTTTCAGCCAGAGAACGAATAATTCAAGCAGGTACAGACCATGTTTGTAGTCCTTGTACACCATGTTGCTTTTTGTGTTTTTTGGTGCTTGCATCATTTAGTGTTTATAATCTGAACTACTTTGGATCATTAGCTGGTTTTCAAAGTGCATGTAGCTTCACATTTCTCAAGTTATGTTGATTTCCGGAGTGCAAGTGCCTTCGTATTTTTTAAGTTAAATGTTCACCCCTCGTAACTTGAATTTGTGGATCAGCCATTGCACACAAATCATACCCGAACGCCAATTGAATTAAATGAAATGCAGGGACTTATGCTAGCTCATTGTACAGGCGCACTGCAGATCTGCTTGCGATTGGGATGTTCCATGTACAAGTCCATGTTACCACTTGCTTGGATGTGCAGGCCTTGTGCTCCTTGCATCCTGTCGTGGAATTATCACGTCAGATGTCCTCGTGAAAGGACTTAGTCGTGGAGCCATCGCAACGGGTTAGCTTGAAGGGGTTAAACCGGACAAGGGACACGGGAGTTATACTAGTTCGGCCCCTCCGATGAAGGTAAAAGCCTACGTCTAGTTTGTGATGGGATTGATTGGGTTTCGATGATCAGGGAGCGGAATACGCTTGCTTGAGTCTCGAGTTGTTGTCTGTTGTCCCTAAACCGCCGTCGGGTCGCCCCTTTATATACACAGGTTGACGCCCGGCCGGTTTACAGAGCCCCGAGGCCGACTCATACAAAGTGTCTGGCTCGGTCTCTCCTTTCCTAACTTATCCAACAAGTTTACATAGTCATGGCGGTTTACCACTATGGGCCCTAATCCGCCTTTGGGCTTCAGGCTTCTATGCTTCTTTTAGTAAAGCGCCATCTTCCAGATCTTCATGGGCTTTAACATAGCCAAGGGTGAACCGGACCCTCCTGGCCGGTTTATACTTAGTAGCTATATCCTCCACATTAGGCCCCAGATTGATTTGAATTTGTTCATGTCAATCTTCAATACTTCAAATATCCCTTGCAGGCATCTTCTTGTACTTTCGTAAACCGCCATATTGTCTTCCTCTAAAACTTTGTAAACCGCCGTGACATCATCCTCTGAACGCAGCAACGGTCCATCATGACATCATCTTTGTAAACAATAATTAAAAAGATTCCCTTCACTTAATGGTTATCCCAAAAATCGAGGCGACAGGCGCACTTATCCTGCCGTTTCAGGCTCCTTGATTCCCACGCCTGTCGTTTTACTCTCTCCTCTATAAATAAGGTCTGAGGGCCCTTCTCTCTTTTCCCCTTTTGCCTTCTTCTTCCTCGCGACGCCCAAGCTCTGGAGCTCCGCCGCCGTCCGCGACCTTCGAGATCTGCATCAACAAAGGCCGCTGCATCAACCTGAAACTGACCAGACTTTCGTCATCCTTCTTCCGCAGTAGATCTACAGTGGTAAACTTCCTTTCTCCTCCGTCCTTAGATCTGTTTCTAGGGTTCCTGAGTTCTTCCGCACAGTTCTTCATCCTTCTTTGTTCTTCCACCTGCCGCGACAATTTTTGACCCAGTAATAGTGTAGATCTCATGCGGTAGGTACCCTTCGTCCATTTTTAATGCTAGCAGATCGTTCTTTTACCTCTGTAGAGTACATGGCCTTCCCTGCTCTATTTAGCTCCTTTAGAACTCAGATAAAAACTGCTTTACAGATGTGTGGTAGATCCAAATAAATTTGACCATTGTGTGAAACATGTTTCTGTCAATACTTAGCAGAAATTTCGAATTCTGGCCATTCTGCTTACAGGTTGTTTAACCCTTTAATAGTCAATCTGCCATATAGCATTAGCCCTCTCTTAAACCGCCAACTGAACTTCCACAATATTCTTCTCCGGTTTCACACTGAATTAGATACCTTAAACCGGCACTTGTATTTTCAGTTTCTCTTTCCGGAATGTCAAAGCAATTTTCTGCTTGCAATTGGGTTCCATCCCGGATTACAGAGACACAGATCAATGGTTATGTCACCGCTGGTGCCTTAGCCTCAAAGAGGGCTCTCCACTGGCGAGTTCCGGAATCGGAATGTCCACATGAACCTCAAGAAGGAGAGGTGATTGTTTTTATGCAACACTTAGACCGGGGATTCAGTCCGCCCAGATCAAAAAATTTCTGGGATGTCCTCGCAAGCTTCCAACTCCATCCGCAAGATATTGGTCCAAACTCCGTGTCAAATATATGCAACTTTCAAGTATTCTGCGAAGTCTATCTTCAAGAAGAGCCAACCGTGGAGTTATTCCGGGATTTCTTTCATCTGAACCGCCGCACAGAATTCTCAGATGGCCCCAACACAGAGCTTGGTGGCGTGTCAATTCAAAAAAGGAAAGAAGTTGATTTCCTTCATGCCAAACATCATAGCCATCCTAAGGATTGGAACCAGACCTGGTTTTACTGCCGGAACACTGCTCCTGATGGAGAAAATCCCTTGCCGGGCTACCGCCCTCATCGGCTTAGCAATGGCCACCCAATGCCTCCGCGTTTAACCGCCGCAGAATGGAAGAATTTTGCTCCTCAACTTGCCAAGCTCCGGGCTCTGATGGCCAACGGTTTAACTGGCATTGATCTTGTCCGCTGCTGAGTTTCTTGGGGCATTCTGCCTTTGAGCCGCCGCCCTGGATTGATGCACGAGTATACCGGCAATGTAAAAGACCCTCAACGATATCATGAAGTAGTAATGACCGACCTTGAAATTACTGAATGTGTAAAGAAGATGCTTGATGAACCGGTCTCTGCATGTAGCCAAACCGGTTTGGCTCCATTTTACGTCTCCAATAAACCGCCGTTGGTAAGTTCATGTACATACTTCACTGATTTACTTCTGTATTAACTGTCTACTAACCTTTCTCTGCCTTAATCTCAGGCCAACAGCTCTTTCTGGAAACGGACTAAACCGGCCCGTGCTCCTCGTGTAAAAACCAAGGCCACCAAGGAGCCTGGAAAGAAGAAAATCGCCAAATATTCTGATACGCCGGAGGAGGAAGAATCAGATGCTGAGGTAGAACTTGACTCACTTGGCTCATTTTTCGTATATCTTATTGACAATGACCCTCTTTAGGATGATACTGAGGCCAGCCATGCAGATCATGTTGAGGTAATTCTTCTTTCTTCTGACTCAGATCCTGTGCCGGTTCAAAGAATTCGCCGTACAGTCCGGAAAGTAAAACAATCTCACCCCCTTGCTCATTTGGATCCAAAATTTTCTTTGAAGAAACGGCAAGCGGAAGAACGTTGCACAACCCGGCATAGTGGTCAACAAATCACTTCGTCTGGTTTAGCTGATACACCCTCCCGGAAACGTCGTCCAGAGGTGATTTGTTCTCCTGAGAAACAATATCCTTTAAAAGGTTTCTTCCGATTCCCTCTCAATCCGTCTGACCCGAATTACCAGGCTTCTTCCAGCTCGTCTGGCGGTTCATCAACCACCCAATTTCCTCCTCTCAAAGTTGTCGCTGGGTAAGTGTTACCTGATTTATAACTTTATTGGTCGGTTTACCATACTCTAACCTTTGATGTTATAGCGCCAAAGCTCAATTAAGCAAGAAGGCCAAGACCAACGACCCTAATGTTGAAGTTGATCCGGAAAAGACGCCCGAGCATCAGGACGAACACCCACAAATTGCCATGGACAGCTCTGCTGGGCCGAATCAAGATGGTAATGCTAATCCGCCAGAAGCTGAACCGACTGCAGAAGCTGACACTTCACATCCTCCTGCTCCACCAAGCCCAGCAATGGAACAACGGGACTCAATTGCTGATCCGCCAAGTCCAATTATCAAACTGCCAAGCCCTTCCACGAAAGTACCAAGTCCTGTTCAGAATATTGATTCTTCCAGCCCGGCCAAGGATGATGACGTTGTTGTTACAAGCACTGCATATAACGCCCCTGGTAATCCGGTTGTTCTGTCAAAGCACACTGCTAAGGATGAATTTGCTTCCATGAACAAGGGGAAAGGGAAGACTGACTTGTCTGCTTATACCGATCTCACTGCTCAAGATCTTCATTCCGGCTTTCTGAACTGGCTGTATACAAGCCGCGACTTTGAAGCCGGTTTAGTAAATCAGATGAAGGAGCGCTATGAGGTATACATTATTGCTTCTTGTTCTATACCTTCAGTGCATTGTAGCCCCCAAGGGCCGGTTTGTCTTGAAAAAGTCAAACCGGGACTTCATATACTTCATACGGTAACTTGTGAAATTTTCTTTATGTCTGATCAAACACACATTAGCCCCCAAGTGCCAGGATGAAAACTTGTATTAATCCTTGGGACTTCAAATACCCGCATAAAAAATGATCCGCATTAGCCCCCAAGTGCCGAGTGTATAACTGGTTATATGCTTGGGACTTTGAAAAGATATTAACATGCTCTCTTACTGTTGCAGAGTGAAATAAATCATAAAATCTCGCAAATTGCTGATCTTCGAGCAAATCTTGAAACCCAACAAACAGAATCCACCAAGGCCAAGGATGAGCTGAAAACTGCCTTGACCACTATGGAGCAGCTTAAAGAATGGTTTAAGTCTGAACGGGCTAACTGGGACACCGAGAAGGCCGGACTGGTGAAGCGGGCGGAGACTGCTGAAGCGGCTCTTGAACCAGTGGCAGAAGAATTGTCTGGACTGAAGCGCCAAATCAATGCCATGACCTCTGCCATATTTGGTAAGTAGTGGTTGCCAAAAGTTGTATCCCTTTGAAATTTCATCGTTTTAACATGTATTTCCTGAACCGATATAGGGAGTCGCATCGCTCACCTAGGTTCTGACATGCGGAAGAATCTTAAAGCGGCATATACACTGATTGAACAGCTGTATACAGGCGCTCAACGGGTTATATGCGCAACTTCATATGATAATGCGGCACCAACACTTATCAAAGATACGCTGGATCGTCTCTCAATGACGCCAGCGCAAATAGAAGAGCTGAAGCAATCCGCTGCTCGGGCAGGCGCTTTGCTGGCGCTGACTCGAGCCAAGGCATGGATAGCTGATCTTGATCCGGCTGATATATCCAAAGGCTTCCCCGGTGCACAAGAAAATGGCGAAGAATTCGACAATGACGCCCTCAAACGGATAACAAGGGAGATGCGTCCTTTGGCGAGTCAACTAGCAGAAGAGGCGAACCTGACGGTTCACCGATCGTTCTATGATGCAAACAACAAACGGGTTGAAGCTGTGATTCCTGAAGTGCAGAACCTCATTCCTCCTATCCGTAAGCACACTTACGCCCCTGACGTTGATCCGGCTGAGCTTATAAGTGAAGAGGCTGTCTTTCAGGCCTTGACCCGGATTGACTGGACCACCAATGACTTCTAGCCAGTGGATGAGGAGGAGGCTGAACCGACGCCAGATGACCCATCTACCTCACGTCAACCCGGTGATGAAGCTTAATCCGTCAAGGTGGTTGATATATCAGGAATGATCCATGAATAGTTCCATATTTTGGGCCTTGGAGTGCCGTGTAATAGGATAGCAAAAAACTTATGATGATCTGCTGCCATCATGCAAGAGATATTTTGCGTGGATCCGCTATATCAATGTCAATTTTGTTCCAAGTATCATAATATGCAATTCCTGTATTCATAAAAAAGACAAAGGGTCCTGGCGGTTTACCGTCGGACGGGTCATAATGCCCAAAATAGGCCGGATGGATAATCAAATCATAAAAATATGAAAGTATACATACCGGTAATATAAGATCCCTGGTTAGTTGGCTGGCCAACTTGAATTGCGATAAGGGTGAAAAAACCCAAATCTGAATTATTTTTATCTCCATCATTTTCTGATGTCGTAGATTAAGTCATACCGGGCGATGATTCACGCCAGATGATCCGGGCTATTGACAGGAAGTCAACACCAAGCCGGGTTAAGAAACTCCGGTTTTAAATGAAGGTCTGTCAACGTGTAGTTGCAAACCAAGCCGGTTTAAGGAATACCGGCCGAAGAAGATGACTGATCAAGCCAAGAAAAATCGGTTTAACATAAAATGCAGCCAAAACTCAAATGAAAACCATGTAGTTGAGGCTTTTTTGGGGGCTGCCAGGCCCAAATTCGAGGCTTTTTGTGGGCTGTCAGGCCACTGAGTTGAACCATTTAACAAAGCCTTTTAAGATGGACCTCCAACTAACCAATCATCGTTTTAACTTTGACAAGTGCAGGTTCTCAAGGAGAGTAACTGTCAAACGTTCGGAGGGCCGTGCCAGGATGACCTGGATAGGAGTGTCTTACTTGATGAAGGCAGGTTAACCCGGGGTTTTAGGTAAATATACCAGGCTTCCAAGCCGTGGGTCGATACCCAGCTACAAGGGTCCATTCAGACTTCTTGGTATTGGACCAACGAGCCCCCAAGTAACGTGATGAGTTGTGCTCATTAGGTGCCTATGTTTGAGTTGTGATAGCATCGAAACTCTCTTTGGCCCTTTGGGTGTGAAACTCCCAAGCTTTTGTGGCATGATGAGCTATGCTCATTAGGTGCCTATGTTTGAGTTGTGCATAGCATCGAAAACTCTCTTTGGCCCTTTGGGTGTGAAGCTCCCAAGCTTTGTGGCGTGATAGCCGGTTTAACGGGTAGTACTCTGCTTTGTCAGCTGAAACCCCCATGTAGCTCAAAGAATATTTGAGAAAAAACAGCAGAGGCCCCGCTTTAAAGCAAGGATGCTGATTTATTTATTGATGATAATATATACATTGTCAAAATATGTACATAAAAAAGAGCCTGTGGCTCAAGTGTAGTAAGGCCGGAGGAGAGCTATGTTCCAGGGCCGCCGGGTCTCCTCCTCAGATTTGCGTGAGTCATCTCGAACGTCAATGAGGTAATATGATCCATTGTGCAGATTTTTGCTGACCACAAAAGGTCCTTCCCAAGGCGGGGATAATTTGTGTATGCCGGTCTGATCCTGGATAAGGCGGAGAACCAAGTCACCTTCTTGAAAGGATCTTGTCCTAACCCGGCGGCTGTGATAACGCTGCAGGTCTTGTTGATAAACCGCCGAGCGTGCCAAAGCCATATCCCGCTTCTCATCTAGCAAATCTAGTGCCTCTTGGCAGGCTTGCTCATTGTCCGCTTCAACGTAATTAGCAACCCAGGGCGAATCATGACGTATATCACTTGGGAGAACCGCCTCTGCCCCGTAGACCATAAAGAAAGGCGTGTATCCTGTTGACCGATTGGGGGTGGTGTTGATGCTCCACAACACAGAAGGTAATTCTTCCACCCAACAACCCGGCGTCCGCTTCAAGGGAATCATGAGCCGGGGTTTAAGACCCTTTAAGATTTCTTGATTAGCTCGCTCTGCTTGACCGTTGGATTGAGGGTGCGCCACAGATGCTAGGTCAAGCCAGATGTGCTCTCTCTGACAGAAATCCTCCATCTCACCTTTGGAGAGGTTAGTACCATTATCCGTGATAATGCTGTGTGGGTAGCCAAAACGGAAAATAATCTTTTTGAGAAATTGAACCGCCGTAGCTGCATCACTGTTGCTAACAGGCTCCACTTCAACCCACTTGGTGAATTTATCAACTGCCACCAACAGGTGGGTCTTCTTGTCCCAAGAACGCTTAAAGGGTCCCACCATATCAAGCCCCCAAGTAGCAAAAGGCCAAGTGATGGGAATCATCCGTAGCTCCTGAGCCGGAACATGAGCTCTGCGTGAAATTTTTTGACAAGCATCACATCGCTTTACCAGATCCTCCGCATCAACATGAGCTGTCAACCAGTAAAACCCGTGACGAAAAGCTTTTGCAACCAGGGACTTTGAACCGGCATGATGACCACAATCCCCTTCATGAATTTCCCGGAGGATCGCTTGGCCTTCCTCCGGTGAAACACAATGCTGAAATACGCCTGAAACGCTACAGCAGTGCAACTCGCCATTGTGAATAACCATGGACTTAAAGCGCCGGACTATCTGTCGGGCCAGGACTTGATCATTTGGTAGCTCACCCCGGCTCATATATGCCAGATATGGAACCGTCCAATCCGGCACGACGTGTAAAGCGGCCACCAGCTGCGCCTCCGGATCAGGAACAACCAGATCCTCTTCTGTTGGCAATTTAACAGACGGGTTATGCAAGATATCTAAAAAGGTGTTAGGAGGTACCGGTTTACGCTGAGATCCAAGTCGGCTCAAAGCGTCTGCTGCTTCGTTTTTGCGCCGATCAATGTGCTCCACCTGGTAACCTTTGAAGTGACCCGCCACAATATCTACCTCATGCCTGTAAGCCGCCATGAGTGGATCCTTAGAATCCCAAGTACCAGAAACTTGCTGAGCCACTAGATCAGAATCTCCGAAACAACGAACTCGAGTTAAGTTCATCTCTTTAGCCACACGGAGACCATGAAGTAGAGCTTCATACTCAGCTGCATTGTTAGTACAAGGAAACATCAACCGGAGGACATAGCAAATTTTATCACCGTGAGGGGAAGTTAGGACAACTCCAGCCCCCGAGCCTTCCAACTGCCTTGATCCATCAAAATGAATAGTCCAGTACGTATTATCTGGCTTCTCTTCTGGTGCTTGCAACTCGGTCCAATCATTGATAAAGTCCACAAGAGCCTGAGACTTGATGGCTGTTCGAGGTACATATTTCAAACCATGTGGACCAAGCTCAATTGCCCACTTGGCAACCCGGCCAGTTGCTTCTCTGTTTTGGATGATATCGCCCAAGGGAGCAGAACTAACCACTGTGATGGGGTGACCTTGAAAATATTGTTTGAGCTTTCGGCTGGCCATAAAAACCCCATACACCAACTTCTGCCAATGCGGATAGCGTTGCTTTGATTCGATCAGAACTTCACTGATGTAGTATACTGGTCGTTCAACCGGATACTCCTTCCCAGCCTCTTTACGCTCTACCACAATTGCCACACTGACCGCTCGGGCATTAGCAGCCACATATAATAGTAAAGGCTCATGATCAACTGGGGCTGCTAGAACTGGCGGTTCAATCAACTATCATTTTAACTCCTCAAAGGCCCCATTGGCTGCATCACTCCAGACGAAATCATCCGTCTTCTTCAGCATATGATACAAGGGAATGGCCTTCTCACCCAGAAGACTGATAAACCGGCTGAGGGCTGCAATCCGGCCTGCAAGACGCTGAACATCATTGATATATGTCGGTTTAGACAAGGATGTGATTGCCTTGATCTTTTTCGGATTAGCCTCAATGCCCCTGTTAGACACAAGAAAACCGAGCAGCTTGCCTGCCGGAACACCAAAGACACACTTATCCGGGTTAAGCATCATCTTGTAAACCCGGAGGTTGTCAAACGTCTCCTTGAGATCAGCTATCAATGTCTCCTTTTCCCTAGATTTCACCACAATGTCATCCACATAGGCATGAACATTACGCCCAATCTGCGTGTGAAGACAATTTTGCACACAACGCTGATAAGTTGCCTGAGCACTCTTGAGCCCAAAGGGCATAGAAACATAGCAGAAAGCTCCAAAGGGAGTGATGAAAGCTGTCTTCTCCTAGTCCTTAACTGCCATTTTGATCTGATGGTACCCTGAGTAAGCATCCAAAAAACTCAGGCGCTCACAACCCGCCGTCGCATCAATGATCTGATCAATATGCGGGAGAGCAAAAGGATCGGCCGGGCAAGCCTTATTTAAGTCCGTGTAGTCCACACGCATACGCCAAGTCCCGTTTTTCTTAAGAACCAGCACCAGATTAGCCAACCATTCAGGATGAAATACTTCAACGATAAAACCAGCAGCCAAGAGCCGGCCAATTGCCTTGCGTCTCTTTTCATTAAAGCGACGAAGAAATTGCTTGACCAGTTTAAATTTCGGATCAATATTAAGAGTGTGCTCAACGAGTTCCCTCGGTACACCTGGCATGTCAGAAGGCTTCCATGCAAAGATGTCCCGGTTCTCATGGATGAACTCGATGAGCGCGCTTTCCTATTTTGGATCCAGATTGGTGCTGATGCTGAACTGCTTGGATGAATCGCCAGGTACAAAGTCAACAAGCTTCGTCTTGTCAGCCGGTTTGAAGTGTAGGGTTGGGTCATGCTCAGTGGTGGGCTTCTTCAGAGGGGTCATATCTGCCGGATCAACATTCTCCTTGTAAAACTTTAACTCCTCTGTAGCACAAACCGACTCAGCGTAAGCCGCATCACTCTCTTCGCAATCCAAAGTGATTTTCCGACTTCCATGAACCGTGATGGTTCCTTTGTGACCCGGCATCTTGAGTTGCAAGTAAATATAACAAGGCCTGGCCATGAATTTGGCATAAGCCGGTCATCCGAACAGTTCGTGATACGGGCTCTGGATTCTCACCACCTCAAAAGTCAATGTCTCACACCGGGAATCATGTTCGTCCCCAAACACAACTTCCAAAGCAATCTTGCCCACTGGATATGCCGACTTTCCTGGCACCACGCCATGGAAAACAATATTCGATGGTTTAAGATTTTTATCTGTCAACCCCATTCGGTGGAATGCCTCATAATACAGAATATTAATGCTGCTTCCTCCATCCATAAGTACTTTGGTGAACTTGTAACCTCCCACCTGAGGTGCCACCACCAGAGCTAGTTGACCTGGATTGTCAACCCGGGGTGGATGATCCTCCCTACTCCACACGATAGGTTGTTCCGACCAGCGCAGATAGCATGGAACTGCCGGTTCAACCGTATTGACTGCCCTCTTATGCAGCTTCAGATCACGCTTGCACAGACTAGTGGTGAATACATGATATTGTCCACCGTTCAGCTGCTTCGGGTGACTCTGGTAACCCGACTGCTACTGATTCCCTTGACCACTCTGTTAGTTATTACCACCTTGGTTGTTCTGGTTACTATCATTATTCTGAAAACCAGAGCCTGAGTCACCGCCACCATGAAAACCTGGACCTGAACCGCCCGACGGGCCCTGATCATACCGGAAGAGATCAGAATTTTTGAACTCCTTCATGATGTTACAATCCTTCCAGAGATGTGTTGCAGGGACCTCTTTGCTTCCATGCTTTGGACAGGGCTGATTCAACAAACGCTCCAGATTCATCGTTCCTCCACGCTGGGGCGGTTTACCCCTACGACGCTGCACATTAGCATTAGCCACAAAATCTGAATCCGCTTTACGCTTACCATTATTCCCGTGGCCTCCCTGGTTGTGCTGCTGTCCCTTCGCACTGCCGTTCCTCTTTCCCTTCTCCTGTTTCTCATTATCAGAATCGGGATCCTTGGTATTATCAGAATCGGCATATTTTACCAAGGCTGCCATGAGGGTTCCCAGGTCGTTGCAGTGGCGCTTGAGCCGTCCCAACTTCTCCTTCAGTGACTTAAACTGGCAATTACGTTCCAGCGTGATAATTGCTTGGCCAGCATTGATCCGGTCGGACGAGTGCAAAACTTCTGAGACCCGGCGCACCCAATGAGTTGTGGACTCGTTCTCACCCTAAACACAAGCATCCAGATCTACAATGGACATGGGATGTTTGCACGTATCCTTAAAATTGGCTATAAACCGGGCCTTTAACTGATCCCATGACTCGATGGAATTAGCTGGCAGATTTTTCAACCAAGTGTGGGCTGGTCCTTCCAACATCATCGTGAAGTACTTTGCACAAGCTCCTTCATCCACATCCAACATCTCCATTGCCATCTCATAAGTCTCGACCCACGCCTCAGGTGGCTGATCCGCCGTATAGTTAGGCACCTTGCGCGGTCCCTTGAAATCCTTGTGCAGACGCACGTTACGGAGAGCCGGAATAAGGCACGGTACTCCCCAGGAACTGAAAGCAAGCCCGGCGCCTCTGTCAACCGACACTGTTGGCTGAACCGGGGCGGGTTGATAACGATCCAAAGCGCCATCCCTTCGAGCCCTGCCCTGGTCCACCACCGCCTGAGCATTGCGACGCCGCGCGCTGCTAGACACCTCTGGTTCGTCCATCCGCCTGCTAAAACTTGGGCTCGAACGGGGGGTTGAATGGATCCTGTCCCGGCTATATGAATAAGCCTGTTGCTGCACTATGGCGGTTTGAAGAAGATCTCTCGCCCGCCGTGTCTCAACTGCCTCTATTGAATCTCCTTCCATTGGAATAGCTGCCAAACGTGAAGCCGCAGCAATCATGTTATCCAGGGGGCTCAAAAAGTGACCCGGTGGCGTAGGCACATACTGTGGCGGGTTAACCGTCCGTCGGGGTAGCTCCGTTGCCCGTGGCTGATTCGGGGCAATCCTCGGCGCTTCGGCTCGGTCTGCGGCTTCCGGATTGCTCGGCCCAGCGCCTGGCGTCTGAAAGAGATTTAACCCTTCGTAAACCGGCGGCAGGCGCGACCGATACTTCCTTCGTAACACCTCCTCTGACGCGGTCCGGTCCAGCATGAGCCGGTAATTCTATGCTTGTATCTGCTGTGCTTGAGCATTCAAAGCGGCCTGTTTCTCAGCCATCCTATTATCCTCAGCCACCAGGTCCGCCTTAGCCTGCGCAATCTGCTCCTTCAACCTCGCAACTTCCGCATTGTGTCGATCCTGCGTATCCGGGGTGACTGTCGCGGTTAACAAGGTCGCCCAAGCATCCATTAAACCGGCGAGAACATGCGCCGGCCGGTGCACTGAGGTACCTGCCGCGGCCGCTAATCTGGTAGTCATTGTTGCGGTCGATGAAGACTGTAACACAGGTTGCGTGCCGGCCATGTAAATAGCAACCCGGCTCAGTGCTTCAGGGACGTCCGGAATACTGTTGCCATCGGAATATCCCTCGGGCATACCGTCATGAATCTGGTACAAGGACTTGGTTTCGCCAGTGGATGACTCGCCGTCAGAATATACCGCCGTGTCTCCCTCAGACACCGGTTCAGATCCGATCCCATGGACACATCCTACAAACGCACGCTTCACGGCGGGCGTAACCTGAGCTGGACTTGCACGCTGAGCCGTCTCGACGAGGTCGGTGTAGATGTCCGGCTCAGGGCCTGGTTCGCCGATCTTGCCAATGAAGACATGAATTCCGCCGAAGGGGACCCGGTACCCATACTCGATTGAGCCGGCCTCAGGGCCCCATCCCTTGTCATCAATGTAAAGCTTGCCGCGACGACTTTTGGTCATCCGGCCGATCATGTACCCCTTAAGCCCTTCAGAGCAGCCCTTCAAGAACTCGACACCATCGTGCGATAGCCCCACGGTGGGCGCCAACTGTCGTGGAATTATCACGTCAAATGTCCTCGTGAAAGGACTTAGTCGTGGAGCCATCACAATGGGTTAGCTTGAAGGGGTTAAACCATACAAGGGACACGGGAGTTATACTAGTTCGGCCCCTTCGATGAAGGTAAAAGCCTACGTCTAGTTTGTGATGGGATTGATTGGGTTTCGATGATCAGGGAGCGGAATACGCTTGCCTGAGTCTCGAGTTGTTGTCTGTTGTCCCTAAACCGCCGCCGGGTCGCCCCTTTATATACACAGGTTGACGCCCGGCCGGTTTACAGAGCCCCGAGGCCGACTCATACAAAGTGTCTGGCTCGGTCTCTCCTTTCCTAACTTATCCTACAAGTTTACATAGTCATGGCGGTTTACCACTATGGGCCCTAATCCGCCTTTGGGCTTCGGGCTTCTATGCTTCTTTTAGTAAAGCGCCATCTTCCAGATCTTCATGGGCTTTAACATAGCCAAGGGTGAACCGGACCCTCCTGGCCGGTTTATACTTAGTAGCTATATCCTCCACACATCCCCCTCTGCATTTTTGACACGGCGAATGGTTGATCAAATAAGAGGAATCGACCTTGATGTTGTACCGGAGGATAGATACTTACAAGGTTATACGGGTGTGCAGGATGTGTACCAGATCCCGTAGCGCCGTCATGCTTCGCTAAAAAATGGATTTGCTTGTTTCAGATGATATCTCCAGAAGAAATAAGAGTTAAAGTCAGAGTTGCATAGGCGCGTAAGCTAAGAGAGCAGTGAAAGGATATCCAAACATCCTCGGAACAGTGCACAAGGGAGTGATGTGTGGATATCTAGTTCGGGCCGGCATTTGGGCATGCTCGCCTAGCTAGAGTGCGGGTCACTTCAGATCCGTTTAGGGTGATGCGCTGGCGTTGGCTGGCCGCGCACGGATGCAGATCTTGAGTGGCAGTGGAGCGCTACGATGCGGTGGACGAGACCGTTGGTGAAGCCCCAACGGCCTCGGGGGGCGGAGGTGCGACGATGTGCTCGGTGAAGTAGCCCCGGTGAGCTGGGAGACGGCGTCGGTGAAGCGCACCTGATGCGGTGGAACTCGATGTCAGTGAGGCACATCGGTTGCGGCAGCCAACATTGTCGGTGGACCACCCGGTGCGGTGGACGAGGGCGTAGATGAGGTAGCTCCGGTGCGGTGGTGAAGCGCGACCATCGTCTTCATCGTTGTCGTCCGGCAGAGAGGTGGGGAACGGTGGGGAAAGAGACAAGACGAGGGGCGATTCGAGGGATGGCGGCGAATTAGGGATTTGAGCAATCTGGGCGCGGAAGGGGGCGGTGGAGAAGAGAGATTTTGCAGGGCTGGAACTGGGGCCACCAGATATTTCAATCCGAAATGTGGAAACGCAAACTTATATTGTCGTCGTCCTTTGGGGGGGTGGCTGGGTGGTACGCGTCCGTCCGACACACGCGACCACCCCGACAGAACTATGCTTCGGTGCCTTAAGGCACCTGCCTTTGTGTCCATGACATGTGGGCCCAACAGGTGGTTGGCCCACATGTCAGTCACCCAAGGGCAGTTGCCTTTAAGGCACCGAAGCAGCGTCCACCCCGACACGACCCTGGTCTGCCTGGTGCGCCTACATTTGAGAATGCAAACGAATCTTCTTTCATTTGCAAATGAATTTGTATGTATTACCATGCCCGTGTTTTCCTTGCAATAATTAGTCATTCAAAATGAGATACTCCATCCGTTCACTTTTGTAAGTCGTTTCAGACTACTTAAAATGAACTGTTTTGCACATTGTCTGAAATGTCTTCAAGGTCTTATAAAAGTGAACAGAGGGAGTACTGTAAATTAATTAATGAGGAGTTATGTGACACCCCCGATTCAATCGTACACTAATCATGCACGCAAATGTGTACGATCAAGATCAGGGACTCACTGGAAGATATCACAACACAACTCTAAAACATAAATAAGTCATACAAGCATCATAATACAAGCCAGGGGCCTCGAGTGCTCAAATACAAGTGCTCAATCATAGACGAGTCAGCGGAAGCAACAACATCTGAGTACAGGCATAAGTTAAACAAGTTGCCATAAGATGGCTAGCACAAACTGGGATACAGATCGAAAGAGGCGCAGGCCTCCTGCCTGGGATCCTCCTAAACTACTCCCGGTCGTCATCAGCGGGCAGCACGTAGTAGTAGGCACCTCCAGTGTAGTAGGGGTCGTCGTTGACGGTGGCGTCTGGCTCCTGGACTCCAGCCTCTGGTTGCGACAACCAGAAAGAAAGGAAAGGGGAAAAAGGGGGGAGAAAGCAACCGTGAGTACTCATCCAAAGTACTCGCAAGCAAGGAACTACACTACATATGCATGGGTATATGTGTAAGGAGGCCATATCAGTGGACTGAACTGCAGAATGCCAGAATAAGAGGGGGATAGCTAGTCTTATCGAAGACTACGCTTCTGGTCACCTTCGTCTTGCAACAGGCAGAAGAGGGTAGGTCGAAGTCCTCCAAGTAGCATCTCCAAGTAACATCTCATAGCATAATCCTACCCGGCGATCCCCTCCTCATATCCCTGAGGTAGAGCGACCACCGGTTGTATCTGGCACTTGGAAGGGTGTGTTTTATTAAGTATCCGGTTCTAGTTGTCATAAGGTCAAGGTACAACTCCAAGTCGTCCTGTTACCGAAGATCACGGCTATTCGAATAGATTAAACTTCCCTGCAGGGGTGCACCACATAGCCCAACACGCTCGATCCCCTTTGGCCGGACACACTTTCCTGGGTCATGCCCGGCCTCGGAAGATCAACACGTCGCAGCCCCACCTAGGCTCAACAGAGAGGCCAGCACGCCGGTCTAAACCTAAGCGCACAGGGGTCTGGGCCCATCGCCCATAGCACACCTGCACGTTGCGTACGCGGCCGAAAGCAGACCTAGCCTAGTGGCGTTCCAGTCCAATTCGGCGCGCGCCGCTCCGTCGCTGACGTCTGAAGTGCTTCGGCTGATACCACGACGTCGGGATACCCATAACTACTCCCACGTAGATGGTTAGTGCGTATAGGCTCGTAGCCAGACTCAGATCAAATACCAAGATCTCGTTAAGCGTGTTAAGTATCCGCGAACGCCGAACAGGGCCAGGCCCACCTGTCTCCTAGGTGGTCTCAACCTGCCCTGTCGCTCCGCCACAAAGTAACAGTCGAGGGCCGTCGGGAACCCAGGCCCACCTCTACCGGGATGGAGCCACCTGTCCTTTCAGCCCCCTCGTCAGAACCACTTGCGGGTACTCAATGAGCTGACCCGACTTTAGTCACCATCTGTATAGTATGTATGTATGTATAGTATATACCCGTGATCACCTCCCAAGTGATCACGACCCGATAGTATAGCAAGGCAGACTGACAAGGATGTAGGGCCAATGATGATAAACTAGCATCCTATACTAAGCATTTAGGATTGCAGGTAAGGTATCAACAGATGTAGCAACAATGTCAGGCTATGCATCAGAATAGGACCAACGGAAAGCAGTAACATGCTACACTACTCTAATGCAAGCAGTATAGAGGAGAATAGGCGATATCTGGTGATCAAAGGGGGGGCTTGCCTGGTTGCTCTGGCAAGAAGGAGGGGTCGTCAACTCCGTAGTCGAACTGGTCAGCAGCAGCGTCAGTCTCGTAGTCTACCGGAGAGAAGAGGGGGAAGAAATAATGAATACAGAGCAAACAAAGCACCACAAAATATATCAAGGCAATACGCGGTGTTCGGTGTGCCCTAACGCGGTAGTAGGTGATACCGGTGAAGGGGGGGAAACCCCCGGGAAAGTATTCCCAGTGTTTCGCGTTTTCGGGCAAAGGAGCCGGAGGGGGAAAGTTGCGAGTTCGATAGGTTAGGGGGGTGTGGCGGACGAACGGACCGCGCATCCGGATTTGTCTCGTCGTTCTGAGCAACTTTCATGTTGAAAATATTTTAATCCGAGTTACGGATTAAAAGATATGATTTTCTAAAGATTTTATTAATTTCTGGAATTTAATTAATTATTTAATCCAACATTATCCAGAATAGTAAATGCTGACGTCAGCATGACATCAGGGTGATGTCAGCAGTCAACGTTGACCATTGACCTGGTCAACCTAACGTGTGGGTCCAGTGGGACCCACCTGTCATTCTCTGTTTAGTTTAATTACAGATTAGTTAGTTTAATTAGTGATTAGGTTAATCTAACCAGGATTAATTAACTTAATTAATTACTTAATTAATTAATTAATTAATATTTTAATTATCTTAGTTGTTATTTATTTATTTAATATATTTATTTTTACTTTATATATTTATTATTATTATTATTATTTATTTTCTTTTTTAATTTCTTTTTTTTTCTGTTCTAAAGGGCGTGGGCCCTGTTGTCCAGTGGCCCAGGGCCATAGCGGGCGACGGGCAGCGGATACGGCTATGGGCGGAGCCGGGCGACGAGCGCATGCCCGCCCGGCGGGGCGCTACGGGGCAGCAAGCGAAGGGGGGGGGCGCGGCCTGGTGCC
>NC_057801.1:554530370-554537760 GCF_018294505.1 Triticum aestivum
AGCGAGTGGCGATCGTGCGGGAGCAGTGGGGGTGGACCGGGCTAGGGTTTCCGTCGGTGGGGGGGGGGTTATGAAGGGGTTAGGTGGGCCGGCCCGGTTGGATGGCCAGCTGGGTTGAGGCCCAGCGTGGGGGGGGAGGGTCCTTTTTTTTGTTTTAGTTTAGTTATTGTTTTCTATTTTCTCTTTTCTTTTATTTCTTCTTTTCTGTTTTATTAAATTTTTAATTTATTTCAACTTTATAGAATGTGAGAACAACACCTAAATGTAGTATGTTAAATATACCACTGCCACATTAATTTGGACAGCTAAATAAAATAGTTTAGTATTTTACAAAATACAAAGGCATTTAATTAATTTATTTTGCTGTTGTTTTATTCATTTTTGAGTATTTACGCATTTTATACAAGTGTGGTTTCTCCACCATTATTACCTAGGATTTAGTTGTCCCATTTTTAACAATTTTAGTTTTAACGTTTGAAAACTTTTATTGTTTCCCTGATTTTGAATTTTGAATTTGAACCGGTTTCGATCTAACGCGAGATTAACAACAGTAACAGTGGTGACAAGGCATCATTACTAGAGGGTTACTGTAGCTTGATTATCCGGGCGTCACAATTCTCCTCCACTACAAGAAATCTCGTCCCGAGATTTAGGAGCGGTTACAAGGGGAAGGGATCTGGTTACGAAATTCTAAAGATTCTTCTCGGTCATAGTTGCTCTTCTCGAAGAGGTCGATCCATTACATTGATGTCTTCGGTCCTCTGCTTCAGGTCGTCTTGATGAAGTCACTGTCCTTCCTTCAGGACCATCACCGAACTTACGAAAGGGTGAGAAGGGAAAACTGTATATGGATGGATTCTAACAAGATCGAGCATCAGACGGTTAACTCAGGGAAGAAGCATAAGTTTCTCTCGATTTGAAACCTAAGAAGATATCGAGAGCAAAGTAAGAAGGTACCATGAGAAGTTTCAAACGGATAGGCAATCGTTCGTTGCCTGAAGCGAAGTGTGAAAGGGGTTCAGAGCAATGGGAATAAGTATTGCATCTGATACCAGATTGATGATCTCATCGGAAGGTGGCTCGTGAATTACACACGAGGCCACGCGTGAGGAATAACTTTGGGAACAGGGGGTGTACAGGAGAGTCAGGTTTCGATCCTGTGGAACTGTGGGTTATGGGCCCACCATGTGGGTTAAAAATAGGAGCGGTGACATCTCGCACGGTCACAATAGCAAGGCATGTCAGAGGGTAGCCTATCAGTTATGTCGGCACAATGTCGGTACCAGGGGCGAGGGACGAAGAGAACCATTTTCCTGCTCGTTGAAACGAGGCGGACCAATAGGCAAGGTTCCCGTCCATCGGTGGTTACCAGAATGTCAACAACAATAGCAACAAGGTCTTACTGACAGAGTTGTACATCGAGGTGTTTGCACAAGCAGTGGATTATTACTGCTTATCTCATATAGATCATAGAAAAGGTTTAAACAAACCAATGGAAGGAAAATATGATCATCAGATTAAACAGAACAATGGAAAGGAAAATATGTTTAAACACATATTTCAAAGGTATATCCTTCCCAAGGACAAGCAGAGCATGATATCCATGTCAGGATATAATGTAGAAAACTCTTTAGGTAGGGGAGAGAATTTTCATGACATTTCCCATACAGCGGTGTTAGGATTACTGAGCAAGAAACATTTAGCATTGGGCTTCAAATGTTCTTGTTGAAAATTAGAGTATCACAGACATGCTTCGAGATAGCATTGACATGGTCACCAGGTGAAGATCAGACTTTGGAAACACGAAGGATCCATCAGGAATAACTTGTAGAATAAGTCTTACAATTTCCTCATGGATGAATGGATAACCTTGCTGAAAAGGAATCTATAATGATAGGTCCTCCAGCCGGGGGGGGGGTGCTAGGTATGACATCATGCTACCGGGTCATCAAGGATCAACATCATAACTCTCTGCAATTTGTCCCAACCATCTTAGCTGACCGGGATTCGGATCCGATTGGTGTCAGGATACCTCAGACTCAGGATGCCTGAAAAAGGTGCAAAATAAATTGACGAGATGACCTTGTAAGATTCTCGGGAAATGCACTATGGGAATGAGTATCGACACAAGAGTTCATCATTTAAACCAAAGAGAGGTTGACGGGGTAGATGATGGAGTCAGCGACAATCCTCGAGATTTCCAAAAAGGTGGACTTCCACAACTATGTGAACAAGGAGATAACATTTGTCAGATCAAATGATATAATGATGTATGCTCGAGGAAAACATACACAATTAACATTGGTTGAAAGGTGCGCCCGAAATATGGGCTGGGTAGCACGATCAATGTTAGAATGGTGATTCGATAACCAATGGTCTAAGAATGAAATATCGCCCATTCACTTCAAAGCAATAGGGTTGCTAGAAGTTTTGAATTCACACGTCATAGCTCCATTGTCGGTATTCCGGTTGAAAACAATACGGGGACCAAGGAATGAACGAAGATGGCAAGAAGTATTAAGATATCAAGAATTATTAAGAGGTGGTGAAATTCTCACCACATTCTTGACAAAAAGTGATGGTAATACTTCCGAGGTAAGGAAGATCAACTGCTGGGTAGCAGTGATCTCAAGGTTTACACAAAACGTGAACAAGTTGTGTTGAACGGAAGGCAATAAAGTGGTCGATGAGAACAGGAATCATCGAGGGGAAAGGATGGTATTACCCATCATGAATTCAATTGAATTCCTGGAAGAGCTCATAAGGTTGATGATGATCACGACACATTTGTCGAGAGATTTTATGCAGATGTAGTCAATCAGCGACGACATCAAGTCAAAGGAATGATGAAGCAAGAGGTTATTGGATCCACAGTTACGACACAAACTCGAACTCAAGCTTGTTGTTTAAGGTGAAAGGGTATGACGAGGAAAATCGACGTAAGCTTAGCTATCGTCGCAAATTGGTGCTCCGAGAATAAGGGCCGGATTGCACAGTTAAGATCATCACGACAATGATATAGCCAAACAGGCTAGGAATGGCGTGATCGGGTACAAACTCGTACTTATAGAAGCTTACTGAAGAGTTATTGAACCGTAGAGCGGACTCGGTTCCGTTATCGGTGTCTTTGAGTGTTTATTAACTCAAAGCCCGCGAAAAATTGGAATCAGTGGGAAGGTAGCACTTGATGAAGAACTCATAAAAAGTTATGCAGTTCCATGATAATCTCAAGATGCCAGGGGGGTAATACTCGACACAAGATCAAAGTAAAGGTTGGACTGGTGTATTGATCCATAGAAGACAATTGTTTTAACTTGTCCGAGAAATGAGATCAAAGAAGAACAATCATGGTCGGAGCCACGGTTGCAAGGAATCAATTCACAGATACCATAGGTTAGTTATCAAGGAAATAGTTATTGTTACAAGAAGCTTTCATGATAGGATATAAATCGCGTCCATGGGCATGAACACAAGTTCAAGGTCGACTCCCACTTCTTTAATGCATAACCTTTCATTCACTTCTCGCCTTCAACGAAATTGTGTGTTGAAATTTTATCTGACATAACACTAGTAGAGTATGACCCGTAGTGGTTTCCGGGTTCACACAGTTTAAAGAAAAGCATATGTCCAACCCATCAGGGCCTCCTAGGAACATATACCACAAACTTCAGGAGTAAATAGCACAAACTCGAAAGTAGAGCAAGGTTGAGAAAGTAGATGATACAATTGCCAAGGCATTATGTATCCAAGGGGAGGCTCACAAGGTTATTGAATATGAAGGATGCTGACGGATAAAATCCAACAATGGGCCTGATGGTCCACAAGGGATCTGACGTGAGCATCGGTACTCAACTAGAGGAAGAAGAGTGCAAGGAGATCAAATTATAGAAACAACTGACTAACTCAATTGTCAAATGCAAAGGAATTATGATTTCCAAATCAAGGGATCAGAAGCAATGCTCTGATTAGGGATGGATAAGTTGAATAGCCTTAGGGTACAATCAACGACAATTGGATTGGTCGAGAACCAATTCCAGTTAAAAGAATGGCAGCTCAGCCGGAAAGGTAATTTATAAGGATCAATGATGTTTGCGGGTATTCGCAAACATATTGAGTCAACAGACTCAAAATGATAATGACAAGGAATGTCATTAAGACTACGAGACTTAAGGGATTAACCATAATGCAAGCAAGCAAGAATTTCAAGAGCCAAAGGCTCCAGAGGATTTTCGGAAGATCGAATATTATTTTGAAGACTTTTGTGAAACACATGAACAACTGGGGATAAGCGGATACTCGATAAGTGCAAGAATTTATTTGAAGGGGGTATTCATGTGGCAAAGAACTGCTAGGCAGTAGGCACAAAGTATTCTCGGAACAATAGAGAAAACTTCGGGGTATCTTGTAATAACAAGATCAATGGGGGATGATCATATGAATGGCAAGTGTAAGTAGTTATCCATACGGATTTATCGGTGGTTAGGAATAGCAAAAGTGATGGGCACAAAGTCTCGAGAGAACATCAAAGAGTATCTTCGGAATCTTCTGATGTAGCAGGCAATCCTCTGCAGTAAGGGGCTCTCCGGGTGGATGCGATTACGAGATCCTAATCTTAGAGTTAGCAAATTCGTTTAACCCGAATAGTAGAAAGATCAGAGTCCCAGAGTAAAGGTCGAGGAGTAAAAGATCCTACTACCACCCAATGGCGACGTGGGCCCATGGGCCGCACAGCCATGTTAGTAAAAGTTTTGTAAAGTCTAGACTCGACTTCGGCCAAGGAGTTGGAAGGGGGATTCCTACAGGCAGTCGGCTCTGATACCAACTTGTGACGCCCCCGATTCAATCGTACACTAATCATGCACGCAAATGTGTACGATCAAGATCAGGGACTCACTGGAAGATATCACAACACAACTCTAAAACATAAATAAGTCATACAAGCATCATAATACAAGCCAGGGGCCTCGAGTGCTCAAATACAAGTGCTCAATCATAGACGAGTCAGCGGAAGCAACAACATCTGAGTACAGGCATAAGTTAAACAAGTTGCCATAAGATGGCTAGCACAAACTGGGATACAGATCGAAAGAGGCGCAGGCCTCCTGCCTGGGATCCTCCTAAACTACTCCCGGTCGTCATCAGCGGGCAGCACGTAGTAGTAGGCACCTCCAGTGTAGTAGGGGTCGTCGTCGACGGTGGCGTCTGGCTCCTGGACTCCAGCCTCTGGTTGCGACAACCAGAAAGAAAGGAAAGGGGAAAAAGGGGGGAGAAAGCAACCGTGAGTACTCATCCAAAGTACTCGCAAGCAAGGAACTACACTACATATGCATGGGTATATGTGTAAGGAGGCCATATCAGTGGACTGAACTGCAGAATGCCAGAATAAGAGGGGGATAGCTAGTCTTATCGAAGACTACGCTTCTGGTCACCTTCGTCTTGCAACAGGAAGAAGAGGGTAGGTCGAAGTCCTCCAAGTAGCATCTCCAAGTAACATCTCATAGCATAATCCTACCCGGCGATCCCCTCCTCATATCCCTGAGGTAGAGCGACCACCGGTTGTATCTGGCACTTGGAAGGGTGTGTTTTATTAAGTATCCGGTTCTAGTTGTCATAAGGTCAAGGTACAACTCCAAGTCGTCCTGTTACCGAAGATCACGGCTATTCGAATAGATTAAACTTCCCTGCAGGGGTGCACCACATAGCCCAACACGCTCGATCCCCTTTGGCCGGACACACTTTCCTGGGTCATGCCCGGCCTCGGAAGATCAACACGTCGCAGCCCCACCTAGGCTCAACAGAGAGGCCAGCACGCCGGTCTAAACCTAAGCGCACAGGGGTCTGGGCCCATCGCCCATAGCACACCTGCACGTTGCGTACGCGGCCGAAAGCAGACCTAGCCTAGTGGCGTTCCAGTCCAATTCGGCGCGCGCCGCTCCGTCGCTGACGTCTGAAGTGCTTCGGCTGATACCACGACGTCGGGATACCCATAACTACTCCCACGTAGATGGTTAGTGCGTATAGGCTCGTAGCCAGACTCAGATCAAATACCAAGATCTCGTTAAGCGTGTTAAGTATCCGCGAACGCCGAACAGGGCCAGGCCCACCTGTCTCCTAGGTGGTCTCAACCTGCCCTGTCGCTCCGCCACAAAGTAACAGTCGAGGGCCGTCGGGAACCCAGGCCCACCTCTACCAGGATGGAGCCACCTGTCCTTTCAGCCCCCTCGTCAGAACCACTTGCGGGTACTCAATGAGCTGACCCGACTTTAGTCACCATCTGTATAGTATGTATGTATGTATAGTATATACCCGTGATCACCTCCCAAGTGATCACGGCCCGATAGTATAGCAAGGCAGACTGACAAGGATGTAGGGCCAATGATGATAAACTAGCATCCTATACTAAGCATTTAGGATTGCAGGTAAGGTATCAACAGATGTAGCAACAATGTCAGGCTATGCATCAGAATAGGACCAACGGAAAGCAGTAACATGCTACACTACTCTAATGCAAGCAGTATAGAGGAGAATAGGCGATATCTGGTGATCAAAGGGGGGGCTTGCCTGGTTGCTCTGGCAAGAAGGAGGGGTCGTCAACTCCGTAGTCGAACTGGTCAGCAGCAGCGTCGGTCTCGTAGTCTACCGGAGAGAAGAGGGGGAAGAAATAATGAATACAGAGCAAACAAAGCACCACAAAATATATCAAGGCAATACGCGGTGTTCGGTGTGCCCTAACGCGGTAGTAGGTGATACCGGTGAAGGGGGGAAACCCCCGGGAAAGTATTCCCAGTGTTTCGCGTTTTCGGGCAGAGGAGCCGGAGGGGGAAAGTTGCGAGTTCGATAGGTTAGGGGGGTGTGGCGGACGAACGGACCGCGTATCCGGATTCGTCTCGTCGTTTTGAGCAACTTTCATGTTGAAAATATTTTAATCCGAGTTACGGATTAAAAGATATGATTTTCTAAAGATTTTATTAATTTCTGGAATTTAATTAATTATTTAATCCAACATTATCCAGAATAGTAAATGCTGACGTCAGCATGACATCAGGGTGATGTCAGCAGTCAACGTTGACCATTGACCTGGTCAACCTGACGTGTGGGTCCAGTGGGACCCACCTGTCATTCTCTGTTTAGTTTAATTACAGATTAGTTAGTTTAATTAGTGATTAGGTTAATCTAACCAGGATTAATTAACTTAATTAATTACTTAATTAATTAATTAATTAATATTTTAATTATCTTAGTTGTTATTTATTTATTTAATATATTTATTTTTACTTTATTTTATTATTATTATTATTTATTTTCTTTTTTAATTTCTTTTTTTTTCTGTTCTAAAGGGCGTGGGCCCTGTTGTCCAGTGGCCCAGGACCATAGCGGGCGACGGGCAGCG
>NC_057801.1:554539085-554566003 GCF_018294505.1 Triticum aestivum
CTCGATCCGATCTGGATCGGGGAGGAGGGGGGAGAGCGACTGGGGGGAGGGGGCGAGTGGGTGACGGGGTGGGGTTAGGGTTTGGGTCGTGGGGGATATGGGGGAGGGGAGTGGGGCGCCGGTTGGGCCGGCCTGGCGGCCCGATGGCCAGCTGGGCCATTCGGCCCAGGGGGAGGGGGGTTCTTCCTTTTTGTTTTAGTTTAGTTATTGTTTTCTATTTTCTCTTTTCTTTTATTTCTTCTTTTCTGTTTTATTAAATTTTTAATTTATTTCAACTTTATAGAATGTGAGAACAACACCTAAATGTAGTATGTTAAATATACCACTGCCACATTAATTTGGACAGCTAAATAAAATAGTTTAGTATTTTACAAAATACAAAGGCATTTAATTAATTTATTTTGCTGTTGTTTTATTCATTTTTGAGTATTTACGCATTTTATACAAGTGTGGTTTCTCCACCATTATTACCTAGGATTTAGTTGTCCCATTTTTAACAATTTTAGTTTTAACGTTTGAAAACTTTTATTGTTTCCCTGATTTTGAATTTTGAATTCGAACCGGTTTCGATCTAACGCGAGATTAACAACAGTAACAGTGGTGACAAGGCATCATTACTAGAGGGTTACTGTAGCTTGATTATCCGGGCGTCACAAGTTATTTGAAAAAAATCGAAACGGTACCCATGCTAACATGGATTAGAGTGTGTCACATAATTAGTTATTTGAATTAGAGTGGGTGTCACGTAGTTAGTTATTTGAATTAGAGTGTGTGTCACGTAGCGATCTCCAATTCTAACGTGGATTTCGCATTTCACTGTATCCATGCTACTTTTTTAATACAAGTTCATATGTATATGATGAACACCATGGTAGTGAGAAAACTTTTGGATGGATTCAAACATATGACCTACAAAATAGCACAACAAATTGAGTCAATGTTAACTTTTCGAAACTTAGTATGGCACGAATTCGAAATAATTACCCGTATGCCTAGTCCTCGGTTCAAATCTTACAATGTACACCGAATTGAAACATCGATATTAAGTCTCATACTATGTACATTCAAATGTTGTTTTTAGCCCCCCTCCCCCCCGCACAAACACTACATACTTCCTGTATCGGTCAATCTTCCTCTCCTAACCACCTTAGGCCTTGTTCGGTTGAGGCGGTTTTGGAAGGGGATTGGCAGGGATTTAGGGAGATTAGATCCCCTACAAGCCAAAATCCCCTCCAATCCACTCCGATCCTCTTGAGAGGAGGTTTAAACGAACAAGGCCTTAGGAAGCTATCGGTTTCCAACACACGTTCATTCTTTCTCTCCATGTTTCGATCTCTAAGTCTCTCAACTACACAACCCCTTTTTCCACTCTGTTACCAAATGTATTTACCTCACACACCCTCCATTGCATGTTGGGTTTTGTAGTAATTTCAAAAATTTCCTACGCACACGCAAGATCATGGTGATGTATAGCAACGAGAGGGGAGAGTGTTGTCTACATACCCTTGTAGACCGTAAGCGGAAGCGTTAGCACAACGCGGTTGATGTAGTCGTACGTCTTCACGGCCCGACCGATCAAGCACCGAAACTACGGCACCTCCGAGTTCTAGCACATGTTCAGCTCGATGACGTCCCTCGAACTCCGATCCAGCCGAGTGTCGAGGGAGAGTTCCGTCAGCACGACGGCGTGGTGACGATCTTGATGTTCTACCGTCGCAGGGCTTCGCCTAAGCACCGCTACGATATTATCGAGGTGGACTATGGTGGAGGGGGGCACCGCACACGGCTAAGAGATCCAAGGGATCAATTGTTGTGTCTTTGGTGCTAGCCCTGCCCCTCTATTTATATGTTGAGCCCCGGGGTCGAAACTTGGAGCAAAAGCCTCCTCAAAGTCGGTTTTTCCCGAAAGGCAAGAGTCCCACTCGGACTCCAGGACCAAACGCCACAATCCTTGGCGTCTGGCCCAGACGCCATGGGCCTCGGCGTCTGGCCCAGGGCCAGACGCCAGGGTCTCCGGCGTTTGGCCCCCTGGACTCCGCAAAACTCCTTTTGCACCGATCTAAAGCCTCATGGGCTTGACCCCTTGGCCTAACCATATCATCCAATATATGAATCTTTACGTCTCGACCATTTCGAGACTCCTCATCATGTCCCCAATCTCATCCGGGACTCCGAACTCCTTCGGTACATCAAAACATGTAAACTCATAATATAACTGTCATCGTAACCTTAAGCGTGCGGACCCTACGGGTTCGAGAACAATGTAGACATGACCGAGACACGTCTCCGGCCAATAACCAATAGCGGGACCTGGATGCCCATATTGGCTCCTACATATTCTACGAAGATCTTTATCGGTCAGACCGCATAACAACATACGTTGTTCCCTTTGTCATCGGTATGTTACTTGCCCGAGATTCGATCGTCGGTATCCAATACCTAGTTCAATCTCGTTACTGGCAAGTCTCTTTACTCGTTCCGTAATACATCATCTCACAACTAACATATTAGTTGCAGTGCTTGCAAGGCTTATGTGATGTGCATTACCGAGAGGGCCCAGAGATACCTCTCCGACAATCGGAGTGACAAATCCTAATCTCGAAATACGCCAACCCAACATCTACTTTTGGAGACACCTGTAATGCTCCTTTATAATCACCCAGTTACGTTGTGACGTTTGGTAGCACCCAAGGTGTTCCTCCGGCAAACGGGAGTTGCATAATCTCATAGTTATAGGAACATGTATAAGTCATGAAGAAAGCAATAGCAACATACTAAACGATCAGGTGCTAAGCTAATGGAATGGGTCATGTCAATCAGATCATTCAGCTAATGATGTGACCTCGTTACTCAAATAACAACTCTTTTGTCTATGGTTAGGAAACATAACCATCTTTGATTAACGAGCTAGTCAAGTAGAGGCATACTAGTGACACTCTGTTTGTCTATGTATTCACACATGTATTATGTTTCCGGTTAATACAATTCTAGCATGAATAGTAAACATTTATCATGATATAAGGAAATAAATAATAACTTTATTATTGCCTCTAGGGCATATTTCCTTCAGTCTCCCACTTGCACTAGAGTCAATAATCTAGTTCACATCGCCATGTGATTTAACAGCAATAGTTCACATCACCATGTGATTAACACCCATAGTTCACATTGCTATGTGACCAACACCCAAAGGGTTTACTAGATTCAGTAATCTAGTTCACATCGCTATGTGATTAACACCCAAGGAGTACTAAGGTGTGATCATGTTTTGCTTGTGAGAGAATCTTAGTCAACGGGTCTGCCACATTCAGATCCTCATGTATTTTGCAAATTTCTATGTCAACAATGCTCTGCATTGAGCTACTCTAGCTAATTGCTCCCACTTTCAATATGTATCTAGATCGAGACTTAGAGTCATCTAGATTAGTGTCAAACTTGCATCGGTGTAACCCTTTACGACGAACCTTTTTTCACTTCCATAATAGAGAAACATATCCTTATTCCACTAAGGACAATTTTGACCGCTGTCCAGTGATCTACTCCTAGATCACTATTGTACTCCCTTGCCAAACTCAGTGCAGGGTATACAATAGATCTGGTACACAGCATGGCATACTTTATAGAACCTATGACTGAGGCATAGGAAATGACTTTCATTCTCTTTCTATTTTTTGCCGTGGTCGGGCTTTGAGTCTTACTCAACTTCACACCTTGTAACACAGGCAAGAACTCTTTCTTTGACTGTTCCATTTTGAACTACTTCAAAATCTTGTCAAGGTATGTACTCATTGAAAAAACTTATCAAGCGTCTTGATCTATCTCTATAGATCTTGAAACTCAATATGTAAGCAGCTTCACCGAAGTCTTTCTTTTAAAAACTCCTTTCAAACACTCCTTTTATGCTTTGCAGAATAATTCTACATTATTTCCGATCAACAATATGTCATTCACATATACTTATCAGAAATGTTGTAGAGCTCCCACTCACTTTCTTGTAAATACAGGCTTCTCCAAAAGTCTGTATAAAACCAAATGCTTTGATCACACTATCAAAATGTTTATTCCAACTCCGAGAGGCTTGCACCAGTCCATAAATGGATCGCTGGAGCTTGCACACTTTGTTAGCTCCCTTTGGATCGACAAAACCTTCCGGTTGCATCATATACAACTCTTCTTCCAGAAATCCATTCAGGAATGCAGTTTTGACATCCATCTGCCAAATTTCATAATCATAAAATGCGGCAATTGCTAACATGATTCGGACGGACTTAAGCATCGCTACGGGTGAGAAGGTCTCATCGTAGTCAATCCCTTGAACTTGCCGAAAACCTTTTGCGACAAGTCGAGCTTTGTAGACAGTAACATTACCATCAGCGTCAGTCTTCTTCTTAAAGATCCATTTATTCTCAATTGCTTGCCGATCATCGGGCAAGTCAACCAAAGTCCATACTTTGTTCTCATACATGGATCCCATCTCAGATTTCATGGCTTCAAGCCACTTTGCGGAATCTGGGCTCATCATCGCTTCTTCATAGTTTGTAGGTTTCATCATGATCTAGTAGCATGACTTTCAGAACAGGATTACTGTACCACTCTGGCGCGGATCTTACTCTGGTTGATCTACGAGGTTCAGTAGTATCTTGTTCTGAAGTTTCATGATCATCATCATTAGCTTCCTCACTAACTGGTGTAGGTGTCACAAAAACAGTTTTCTGTGATGTACTACTTTCCAATAAGGGAGCAGGTACAGTTACCTCGTCAAGTTCTACTTTCCTCCCACTCACTTCTTTCAAGAGAAACCCCTTCTCCAGAAAGTTTCCGAATTTAGCAAAAAAGGTCTTGCCTTCGGATCTGTGGTAGAAGGTGTATCCAATAGTTTCCTCTGGATATCCTATGAAGACGCACTTCTCCGATTTGAGTTTGAGCTTATCAGGATGAAATATTTTCATATAAGCATTGCAACCCCAAACTTTAAGAAACGACAGCTTAGGTTTCTTGCCAAACCATAGTTCATATGGTGTCGCCTCAACGGATTTAGATGGTGCCCTATTTAATGTGAATGTAGTTGTCTTTAATGCATAACCCCAAAACGATAGTGGTAGATCCGTAAGAGACATCATAGATTGCATTATATATCTAATAAAGTACGGTTATGACGTTCGGACACACCATTATGCTGTGGTGTTCCATGTGGCATGAGTTTGTGAAACTATTCCACATTGTTTTAATTGAAGACCAAACTCGTAACTCAAATATTTGTCTCCGCGATCAGATCGTAGAAACTTTATTTTCTTGTCACGATGATTTTCCACTTCACTCTGAAATTCTTTGAACTGTTCAAATGTTTCAAACTTATGTTTCATCAAGTAGATATCCCCATATCTGCTCAAATCATCTGTGAAGGTCAGAAAATAATGATACCTGCTGCAAGCTTTAATATTCACCGGACCACATACATCAGTATGTATGATCTCCAACAAATCTGTTGCTTGCTTCATTGTTCCGGAGAACGGCGTTTTAGTCATCTTGCCCAAAAGGCATGGTTCGCAAGCATCAAGTGATTCATAATCAAGTGATTCCAAAATCCCATCAGCATGGAGTTTCTTCATGCGCTTTACACCAATATGACCTAAACGGCAGTGCTACAAATAAGTTGCACTATCATTATTAACTTTGCATCTTTTTGGTTTCAATATTATGATTATGTGTATCACTACGATCGAGATCCAATGAACTATTTTCATTGGGTGTGTAACCATATAAGGTTTTATTCATGTAAACAGAACAACAATTTATTCTCTTACTTAAATGAATAACCGTATTACAATAAACATGATCAAATCATATTCATGCTCAACGCAAACACCAAATAACACTTATTCAGGTTCAACACTAATCCCGAAAGTATAGGGAGTGTGCGATGATGATCATATCAATCTTGGAACCACTTCCAACACACATCGTCACTTCACCCTTAACTAGTCTCTGTTTATTCTGCAACTCCCGTTTCGAGTTACTAATCTTAGCAACTGAACTAGTATCAAATACTGAGGGGTTGCCATAAACACTAGTAAAGTACACATCAATAACATGTATATAAAATATACTTATGTTCACTTTGCCATCCTTCTTATCTGCCAATCACTTGGGGTAGTTCCGCTTCCAGTGACCAGTCCCTTTGCAGTAGAAACACTTAGTCTCAGGCTTAGGACCAGACTTGGGCTTCTTCACTTGAGCAGCAACTTGCTTGCCATTCTATTTGAAGTTCCCCTTCTTCCCTCTGCCCTTTTCTTGAAACTAGTGGTCTTGTCTACCATCAACACTTGATGTTTTTCTCGATTTCTACCTTCGTCAATTTCCGCATTACGAAGAGCTTGGGAATTGTTTCCGTTATCCCTTGCATATCATAGTTCATCACGAAGTTCTACTAACTTGGTGATGGTGACTAGAGAATTCTTTCAATCACTATCTTATCTGGAAGATTAACTCCCACTTGATTCAAGCGATTGTTGTACTCAAACAATCTGGGCACATGCTCACTAGTTGAGCGATTCTCCTCCATCTTTTAGCTATAGAACTTGTTGGAGACTACATATCTCTCAACTCGGGTATTTGCTTGAAATATTAACTTCAACTCCTGGAACATCTCATATGCTCCATGATGTTCAAAACGTCGTTGAAGTCCCGATTCTAAGCCATTAAGCATGGTGCACTAAACTACCAAGTAGTCATCATATTGAGCTAGCCAAACGTTCATAACGTCTGCATCTGCTCCTGCAATAGGTCCGTCACCTAGCGGTGCATCAAGGACATAATTATTCTGTGCAGTAATGAGGATAAACCTCAGATCACGGATCCAATCCGCATCATTGCTACTAACATTTTTCAACATGATTTTCTCTAGGAACATATCAAAATAAACATAGGGAAGCAACAACGCGAGCTATTGATCTACAACATAATTTGCAAAATACTACCAGGACTAAGTTCATGATAAATTAAAGTTCAATTAATCATATTATTTAAGAACTCCCACTTAGATAGACATCCCTCTAATCCTCTAAGTGATTACGTGATCCAAATCAACTAAACCATGACCGATCATCACGTGAGATGGAGTAGTTTTCAATGGTGAACATCGTTATGTTGATCATATCTACTATATGATTCACGCTCGACCTTTCGGTCTCCGTGTTCCGAGGCCATATCTGTATATGCTAGGCTCGTCAAGTTTAACCTGAGTATTCTGCGTGTGCAAAACTGGCTTGCACCCATTGTAGATGGACGTAGAGCTTATCACACCCGATCATCACGTGGTGTCTGGGCACGACGAACTTTGGCAACGGTGCATACTCAGGGAGAACACTTCTTGATAATTTAGTGCGAGATCATCTTATAATGCTACCGTCAATCAAAGCAAGATAAGATGCATAAAAAGATAAACATCACATGCAATCAATATAAGTGATATGATATGGCCATCATCATCTTGTGCTTGTGATCTCCATCTCCAAAGCATCGTCATGATCACCATCGTCACCGGCGCGACACCTTGATCTCCATCGTAGCATCGTTGTCGTCTCGCCAATCTTATGCTTCCACGACTATCACTACCGTTTAGTAATAAAGTAAAGCATTACATCGCGATTGCATTGCATACAATAAAGCGACAACCATATGGCTCCTGCCAGTTGCCGATAACTCGGTTACAAAACATGATCATCTCATACAATAAAATTCAGCATCATGCTTTGACCATATCACATCACAACATGCCCTGCAAAAACAAGTTAGACGTCCTCTACTTTGTTGTTGCATGTTTTACGTGGCTGCTACGGGCTTAAGTAAGAACCAATCTCACCTACGCATCAAAACCACAACGATAGTTTGTCAAATAGACTCCGTTTTAACCTTCTCAAGGACCGGGCGTAGCCATACTCGGTTCAACTAAAGTTGGAGAGACAGTCGCCCGCAAGCCATCTATGTGCAAAGCACGTCGAGGGAACCGGTCTCGCGTAAGCGTACGCGTAAGGTTGGTCCGGGTCGTCTCGTCCAACAATACCGCCGAACCAAAGTATGACATGCTGGTAGGCAGTATGACTTGTATCGTCCACAACTCACTTGTGTTCTACTCGTGCATATAACATCAACATAAGTAACCTAGGCTCAGATGCCACTATTGGGTTTCGTAGTAATTTCAAAAATTTCCTACGCACACGCAAGATCATGGTGATGTATAGCAACAAGAGGGGAGAGTGTTGTCTACATACCCTTGTAGACCGTAAGCGGAAGCGTTAGCACAACGCGGTTGATGTAGTCGTACGTCTTCACGGCCCGACCGATCAAGCACCGAAACTACGGCACCTCCGAGTTCTAGCACACGTTCAGCTCGATGACGTCCCTCGAACTCCGATCCAGCCGAGTGTCGAGGGAGAGTTCCGTCAGCACGACGGCGTGGTGACGATCTTGATGTTCTACCGTCGCAGGGCTTCGCCTAAGCACCGCTACGATATTATCGAGGTGGACTATGGTGGAGGGGGGCACCGCACACGGCTAAGAGATCCAAGGGATCAATTGTTGTGTCTTTGGTGCTAGCCCTGCCCCTCTATTTATATGTTGAGCCCCGGGGTCGAAACTTGGAGCAAAAGCCTCCTCAAAGTCGGTTTTTCCCGAAAGGCAAGAGTCCCACTCGGACTCCAGGACCAAACGCCACAATCCTTGGCGTCTGGCCCAGACGCCATGGGCCTCGGCGTCTGGCCCAGGGCCAGATGCCAGGGTCTCCGGCGTTTGGCCCCCTGGCCTCCGCAAAACTCCTTTTTGCACCGATCTAAAGCCTCATGGGCTTGACCCCTTGGCCTAACCATATCATCCAATATATGAATCTTTACGTCTCGACCATTTCGAGACTCCTTGTCATGTCCCCGATCTCATCCGGGACTCCGAACTCCTTCGGTTCATCAAAACATGTAAACTCATAATATAACTGTCATCGTAACCTTAAGCGTGCGGACCCTACGGGTTCGAGAACAATGTAGACATGACCGAGACACGTCTCCGGTCAATAACCAATAGCGGGACCTGGATGCCCATATTGGCTCCTACATATTCTACGAAGATCTTTATCGGTCAGACCGCATAACAACATACGTTGTTCCCTTTGTCATCGGTATGTTACTTGCCCGAGATTCGATCGTCGGTATCCAATACCTAGTTCAATCTCGTTACTGGCAAGTCTCTTTACTCGTTCCGTAATACATCATCTCACAACTAACATATTAGTTGCAGTGCTTGCAAGGCTTATGTGATGTGCATTACCGAGAGGGCCCAGAGATACCTCTCCGACAATCAGAGTGACAAATCCTAATCTCGAAATACGCCAACCCAACATCTACTTTTGGAGACACCTGTAATGCTCCTTTATAATCACCCAGTTACGTTGTGACGTTTGGTAGCACCCAAGGTGTTCCTCCGGCAAACGGGAGTTGCATAATCTCATAGTTATAGGAACATGTATAAGTCATGAAGAAAGCAATAGCAACATACTAAACGATCAGGTGCTAAGCTAATGGAATGGGTCATGTCAATCAGATCATTCAACTAATGATGTGACCTCGTTACTCAAATAACAACTCTTTTGTCTATGGTTAGGAAACATAACCATCTTTGATTAACGAGCTAGTCAAGTAGAGGCATACTAGTGACACTCTGTTTGTCTACGTATTCACACATGTATTATGTTTCCGGTTAATACAATTCTAGCATGAATAGTAAACATTTATCATGATATAAGGAAATAAATAATAACTTTATTATTGCCTCTAGGGCATATTTCCTTCATTGCACCCCATGCCGAGCTCTCTCCCCCCCTATCCCTCTCACCCTCTCGTGCTAAATACATGCATTGCCTATCTAGCCCCCCCAACCTCTCGTGCGCACGCACGCACGTTGTATATCTAGGTCACTCCCTCGAGACTGTCTCACTCTTTCTTCCGCACGGCGGGCCACACTCGTGTTGGAAATATGCCCTAGAGGCAACAATAAATTAGTTATTATTATATTTCCTTGTTCATGATAATCGTTTATTATCCATGCTATAATTGTATTGATAGGAAACTCAGATACATGTGTGGGTACATAGACAACACCATGTCCCTAGTGAGCCTCTAGTTGACTAGCTCGTTGATCAATAGATGGTTACGGTTTCCTGACCATGGACATTGGATGTCGTTGATAACGGGATCACATCATTAGGAGAATGATGTGATGGACAAGACCCAATCCTAAGCCTAGCACAAAGATCGTGTAGTTCGTATGCTAAAGCTTTTCTAATGTCAAGTATTTTTTCCTTAGACCATGAGATTGTGCAACTCCCGGATACCGTAGGAATGCTTTGGGTGTACCAAACGTCACAACGTAACTGGGTGGCTATAAAGGTGCACTACGGGTATCTCTGAAAGTGTCTGTTGGGTTGGCACGAATCGAGACTGGGATTTGTCACTCCGTGTGACGGAGAGGTATCTCTGGGCCCACTCGGTAGGACATCATCATAATGTGCACAATGTGACCAAGGGGTTGATCACGGGATGATGTGTTATGGAACGAGTAAAGAGACTTGCCGGTAACGAGATTGAACAAGGTATCGGGATACCGACGATCGAATCTCCGGCAAGTACAATACCGCTAGACAAAGGGAATTGAATACGGGATCGATTGAGTACTTGACATCGTGGTTCATCCGATGAGATCATCGTGGAACATGTGGGAGCCAACATGGGTATCCAAATCCCGCTGTTGGTTATTGACCGGAGAACGTCTCGGTCATGTCTGCATGGTTCCCGAACCCGTAGGGTCTACACACTTAAGGTTCGATGACGCTAGGGTTATAGGGAATAGATATACGTGGTTACCGAATGTTGTTCGGAGTCCCGGATGAGATCCCGGACGTCACGAGGAGTTTCAGAATGGTCCGGAGGTAAAGATTTATATATGGGAAGTCCTGTTTTGGTCACCGGAAAAGTTTCGGGTTTTATCGGTAATGTACCGGGACCACCGGGAGGGTCCCGTGGGTCCACCAAGTGGGGCCACTGGCCCCAGAGGGCTGCATGGGCCAAGTGTGGGAGGGGACCAGCCCCAGGTGGGCTGGTGCGCCCCCCACAAGGGCCCAAGGCGCCTAGGGTTTGGGGAGGGGGCGCCCCACCTTGCATGGGGGGCAAGTTTCCCCGTCTCCCCCCCTTGGCCGCCACCCTAGATGGGTTTTTGGGGCAGCCGCACCCCTTGGGGTGGGAACCCTAAGGGGGGCACAGCCCCCTCCCTCTCCCCTATATATACTTGAGGTTTTGGGGCTGCGATACACAAGAGTTTTCACCTCTCCCTGGCGCAGCCCTACCTCTCTTCCTCCTCGTCTCTCGCAGTGCTTGGCGAAGCCCTGCTAGAATACCACGCTCCTCCATCACCACCATGCCATTGTGCTGCTGCTGGACGGAGTCTTCCCCAACCTCTCCCTCTTTCCTTGCTGGATCAAGGCATGGGAGACGTCACCGAGCTGCACGTGTGTTGAACACGGAGGTGCCGTCCGTTCGGCACTAGGATCTTCGGTGATTTGGATCACGATGAGTACGACTCCTTCAACCCCGTTCTCTTGAACGCTTCCGCTTAGCGAGCTACAAGGGTATGTAGATGCACTCTCCTTCCCCTCGTTGCTAGTCTCTCCATAGATAGATCTTGGTGACTCGTAGGAAAATTTTGAATTTCTGCTACGTTCCCCAACAGTGGCATCATGAGCTAGGTCTATTGCGTAGATTCTATGCACGAGTAGAAAACAAAGTAGTTGTGGACGTTGATTTTGTTCAATATGCTTACCGTTACTAGTCCAATCTTGATTCGTCGGCATTGTGGGATGAAGCGGCCGGACCGACCTTACACGTACACTTACGTGAGACAGGTTCCACCGACTGACATGCACTTGTTGCATAAGGTGGCTAGCGGGTGCCAGTCTCTCCCACTTTAGTCGGATCGGATTCAATGAAAAGGGTCCTTATGAAGGGTAAATAGCAATTGGCATATCACGTTGTGGCTTTTGTGTAGGTAAGAAACGTTCTTGCTAGAAACCCATAGCAGCCACGTAAAACATGCAAACAACAATTAGAGGACGTCTAACTTGTTTTTGCAGGGTATGCTATGTGATGTGATATGGCCAAGAAGAATGTGATTAATGAGATGTGATGTATGAGATTGATCATGTTCTTGTAATAGGAATCACGACTTGCATGTCGATGAGTATGAAAACCGGCAGGAGCCATAGGAGTTGTCTTTATTTATTGTATGACATGTGTGTCATTGAACAACGCCATGTAATTACTTTACTTTATTGCTAGCCGGTAGCCATAGTAGTAGAAGTAATAAGTTGGCGAGACAACTTCATGGAGAGACGATGATGGAGATCATGATGATGGAGATCATGGTGTCATGCCAGTGACGATGATGATTATGAACCCCCGAAGATGGAGATCAAAAGGAGCAAAATGATATTGGCCATATCATGTCACTTTTTGATTGCATGTTATGTTTATCATGTTTATGCATCTTATTTGCTTAGAAAGACGGTAGTAAATAAGATGATCCCTCATTAAAATTTCAAGAAAGTGTTCCCCCTAACTGTGCACCATTGCGAAAGTTCGTCGTTTCGAAGCACCATGTGATGATCGGGTGTGATAGATTCTAACATTCACATACAACGGGTGTAAGCCAGATTTACACACGCGAAACACTTAGGTTGACTTGACGAGCCTAGCATGTACAGACATGGCCTTGGAACACAAGAGACCGAAAGGTCGAGCATGAGTCGTATGGTAGATACGATCAACATGAAGATGTTCACCGATGATGACTAGTCCATCTCACGTGATGATCGGACATGGCCTAGTTGACTCGGATCATGTAATCACTTAGATGACTAGAGGGATGTCTATCTGAGTGGGAGTTCATAAGATGAACTTAATTATCCTGAACATAGTCAAAAGATTCTTGCAAATTGTGTCGTGGCTCGCGCTTTAGTTCTACTGTTTTAGATATGTTCCTAGAGAAAATTTAGTTGAAAGTTGATAGTAGCAATTATGCGGACTGGGTCCGTAAACTGAGGATTGTCCTCGTTGCTTCGAAGAAGGCTTATGTCCTTAATGCACCGCTCAGTGTGCTGAACCTCGAACGTCATCTGTGGATGTTGTGAACATCTGACACACACGTTTTGATAACTATGTGATAGTTCAGTAATGATAAACGATTTAGAGTTGAGGCACCAAAGACGATTTTGGAACGTCGCGAAACATATGAGATGTTTCGAGGGCTGAAATTGGGATTCCAGGCTCGTGCCCACGTCAAGAGGTATGAGACCTCCGATGATTTTCTTATCCTGCAAACTAAGGGAGAAAAAAAACTCAATCGTTGAGCTTGTGCTCAGATTGTCTGAGTACAACAATCACTTTAATCGAGTGGGAGTTGATCTTCCAGATGAGATAGTGATGTTTCTCCAAAGTCATTGCCACCAAGCTGCTAGAGCTTCGTGATGAACTATAACATATCAGGGATAGATATGATGATCCTTGAAGTATTCGCGATGTTTGACACCGCGAAAGTACAAGTCAAGTAGGAGCATCAATTGTTGATGGTTAGTAAAACCACTAGTTTCAAAAAGGGCAAGGGCAAGATGGGATACTTCATGAAACGGCAAATCAGCTGTTGCTCTAGTGAAGAAACCCAAGGTTGAACCCAAACCCGAGACTAAGTGCTTCTGTAATAAGGGGAACAGCCACTGGAGCAGAATCACCCTAGATACTTGGTAGATGAGAAGGCTGACAAGGTCGATAGAAGTATATTGGATATACATTAAGTTAATGTGTACTTTACTAGTACTCCTAGTAGCACCAGGGTATTAGATACCGGTTCGGTTGCTAAGTGTTAGTAACTCGAAATAAAAGGCTATGGAATAAACAGAGACTAGCTAAAGGTGAGATGACGATATGTGTTGGAACTGTTTCCAAGTTTGATATGATCAAGCATCGTATACTCCCTCTACCATCGAGATTGGTGTTAAACCTAAATAATTGTTATTTGGTGTTTGCGTTGAGCATAGACATGATTGGATTATGTCTATCGCAATACGGTTATAAGGAGAATAATGGTTACTCTGGTTTTTGAATAATACCTTCAATGGTCTTGCACCCAAAATGAATGGTTTATTGAATCTCGATTGTAGTGATACACATGTTCATGCCAAAAGATACAAGATAGTAATGATAGTACCACCTACTTGTGGCACTGCCATGTAAGTCATAAAACGCATGAAGAAGCTCCATGTTGATGGATCTTTGGACTCACTCGTTTTTGAAAAGTTTGAGACATGCAAACCATGTCTATTGGTATGTACGCATGAAGAAACTCCATGCATATGGATCGTTTTGGACTCACTTGATTTTGAATCACTTGAGACATGCAAATCATACCACATGGGCAAGATGACCGAAAGCCTCGTTTTCAGTAAAATGGAACAAGAAAGCAACTTGTTGGAAGTAATACATTTTGATGTGTGCAGTCCAATGAGTGCTGAGGCACGCAGTGGATATCGTTATGTTCTTACTTCATGGATGATTTGAGTAGATACTGAGTATATTTACTTGATGAAACACAAGTCTGAATTATTGAATGTTTCAAGTAATTTCAGAGTGAAGTTGAAGATCATCGTGACAAGAGGATAAAATGTCTATGATATGATCATAGAGATGAGTATTTGAGTTACGAGCTTTGGCACACAATTAAGACAATGTGGAAATTGTTTCACAATTAATACCGCATGGAACACCATAGTGTGATGGTGTGTCCGAACATCATAGTTGCACCCTATTGGATATGGTGCGTACCATGATGTCTCTTATCGAATTACCACTATTGTTCATGGGTTAGGCATTAGAGACAACCGCACTCACTTTAATAGGGCACCACGTAATTCCGTTGAGACGACACCGTTTGAACTATGGTTTGGAGAAACCTAAGTTGTCGTTTCTTAAAAGTTTGGGGCTGCGACGCTTATGTGAAAAAGTTTCAGGTTGATAAGCTCGAACCCAAAGCGGATAAAATGCATCTTCATAGGACACCAAAATAGTTGGGTATACCTCCTAATTTAGATCCGAAAGCAATAGGGATTGTTTCTTGAATTGGGTCCTTTCTCGAGGAAAAGTTTGTCCCGAAAATTGAGTGGGAGGATGGTGGAAACTTGATGAGGTTATTGAACCATCACTTCAACTAGTGTGTAGTAGGGCATAGGAAGTTGTTCCTATGGCGCCTACACCAATTGAAGTAGAAGCTTATGATAGTGATCATGAAGTTTCGGATCAAGTCACTATCGTACCTTGTAGGGTGACAAGGATGTGTACTACTTCAGAGTGGTATAGTAATCCTGTCTTGAAGGTCATGTTGCTAGACAACAATGAACCTACGAGCTATGGAGAAGCGATGGTGGGCCCATATTCCTACAAATGGTTAGAAGCCATGAAATCCGAGATAGGATCCATGTATCCTAACAAAGCATGGACTTTGGTGGACTTGCCCGATGATCGGCAAGCCATTGAGATAAATGGATCTTTAAGAAGAAGACGGACGTGGACGGTAATGTCACCGTCTATGAAGCTCGACTTGTGGCGAAGGGTTTTTCACAAGTTCAAGGAGTTGACTACGATGAGATTTTCTCATCCGTAGCGATGCTTAAGTCCGTAGGAATCATGTTAGCATTAGCTGCATTTATGAAATCTGGCAGATGGATGTCAAAACGAGTTTCCTTACCAGTTTTCGTAAGGAAAGGTTGTATGTGATACAATCAGAAAGGTTTTGTCGATCCTAAGGATGCTAAAAGGTATGCTAGCTCCAGCGATCCTTCCATGGACTGGAGTAAGCATCTCGGAGTTGGAATATGCACTTTGATAAGATGATCAAAGATTTTGGGTTTATACAAAGTTTATGAGAAACTTGTATTTCCAAAGAAGTGAGTGGGAGCACTATAGAATTTCTTATGAGTATATGTTGTTGACATATTGTTGATCAGAAATGATGTAGAATTTCTGGAAAGCATATAGGGTTATTTGAAAGGTGTTTCGAATAGAAAACCTGGATTAAGCTACTTGAACATTGAGCATCAAGATCTATGAGGATAGATCAAAAACGATTAATGGTACTTTCAAATGAGCATATACCTTGACATGATCTTGAAGGTGTTCAAGATGGGTCAGTCAAAGAAGGAGTTCTTGCCTGAGATGTAAGGTATGAAGTTAAGACTTAAAGCTTGACCACGGCAGAAAAGAGAGAAAGGACGAAGGTCGTCCCCTATGCTTTAGACGTAGGCTCTACAGTATGCTATGCTGTGTACCGCACCTGATGTGTGCCTTGCTACATATCTGGCAAGAGAGTACAAAGGTGACCAAGGAGTGGATCACCAAATAGCGGTCAAAATTATCCTTAGAAGAATAAGGATATGTTTCTCGATTATGGAGGTGATAAAGAGTTCGACGTAAAGGGTTATGTCGATGCAAGCTTTAACACCTATCCGAATGACTCTGAGTAGCAAAACCGGATACGTATAGTGGAGCAACCATTTGGAATAGCTCCAAGTGGAGCGTGGAAGCAGCATTTACAATATGACCTAGAGATTTGCGAAGTACATACGGATCTGAATGTTGCAGACCCGTTGACTAAAACCTCTCTCACAAGCAAAACATGATCAAACCCCAGAACCCATTGAGTCTTAATCACATGATGATGTGAACTAGTTTAGTGACACTAGTAAACTCTTTGGATGTTGGTCACATGGCAATGTGACCTGTCAGTGTTAATCACATGGCGATGTGAACTAGATATTAACTCTAGTGCAAGTGGGAGACTGTTGGAAATATGCCCTAGAGGCAATAATAAATTAGTTATTATTATATTTCCTTGTTCATGATAATCGTTTATTATCCATGCTATAATTGTATTGAGAGGAACTCAGATACATGTGTGGGTACATAGACAACACCATGTCCCTAGTGAGCCTCTAGTTGACTAGCTCGTTGATCAATAGATGGTTACGATTTCCTGACCATGGACATTGGATGTCATTGATAACGGGATCACATCATTAGGAGAATGATGTGATGGACAAGACCCAATCCTAAGCCTAGCACAAAGATCGTGTAGTTCGTATGCTAAAGCTTTTCTAATGTCAAGTATTTTTTCCTTAGACCATGAGATTGTGCAACTCCCGAATACCGTAGGAATGCTTTGGGTGTACCAAACGTCACAACGTAACTGGGTGGCTATAAAGGTACACTACGGGTATCTCTGAAAGTGTTTGTTGGGTTGGCACGAATCGAGACTGGGATTTGTCACTCCATGTGACGGAGAGGTATCTCTGGGCCCACTCGGTAGGACATCATCATAATGTGCACAATGTGACCAAGGGGTTGATCACGGGATGATGTGTTACGAAACGAGTAAAGAGACTTGCCGGTAACGAGATTGAACAAGGTATCGGGATACCGACGATCGAATCTCGGGCAAGTACAATACCGCTAGACAAAGCGAACTGAATACGGGATCGATTGAGTCCTTGACATCGTGGTTCATCCAATGAGATCATCGTGGAACATGTGGGAGCCAACATGGGTATCCAGATCCGGCTGTTGGTTATTGACCGGAGAACGTCTCGGTCATGTTTGCATGGTTCCCGAACCCGTAGGGTCTACACACTTAAGGTTCGATGACGCTAGGGTTATAGGGAATAGATATACGTGGTTACCAAATGTTGTTCGGAGTCCCGGATGAGATCCCGGACGTCACGAGGAGTTCCGGAATGGTCCGGAGGTAAAGATTTATATATGGGAAGTCCTGTTTTGGTCACCGGAAAAGTTTCGGGTTTTATTGGTAATGTACCGGGACCACCGGGAGGGTCCCGTGGGTCCACCAAGTGGGGCCACTGGCCCCAGAGGGCTGCATGGGCCAAGTGTGGGAGGGGACCAGCCCCAGGTGGGCTGGTGCGCCCCCCACAAGGGCCCAAGGCGCCTAGGGTTTGGGGAGGGGGCGCCCCACCTTGCTTGGGGGGCAAGTTTCCCCGTCCCCCCCCCCTTGGCCGCCACCCTAGATGGGTTTTTGGGGCAGCCGCACCCCTTGGGGTGGGAACCCTAAGGAGGGCACAGCCCCCTCCCTCTCCCCTATATATACTTTAGGTTTCGGGGCTGCCATACACAAGAGTTTTCACCTCTCCCTGGCGCAGCCCTACCTCTCTTCCTCCTCGTCTCTCGCAGTGCTTGGCGAAGCCCTACTGGAATACCACGCTCCTCCATCACCACCAAGCCGTTGTGCTGCTGCTGGACGGAGTCTTCCCCAACCTCTCCCTCTCTCCTTGCTGGATCAAGGCATGGGAGACGTCACCGGGCTGCACGTGTGTTGAACACGGAGGTGTCGTCCGTTCGGCACTAGGATCTTCGGTGATTTGGATCACGACGAGTACGACTCCTTCAACCGCGTTCTCTTGAACGCTTCCGCTTAGCGATCTACAAGGGTATGTAGATGCACTCTCCTTCCCCTCGTTGCTAGTCTCTCCATAGATAGATCTTGGTGACTCGTAGGAAAATTTTGAATTTCTGCTACATTCCCCAACAACTCGCTCAATCTTGCTCTCTTTATCTGAGTCTAGTTTAACCTCGTTTTCTTTCACACACAAATGATATACTGCCTGTTCGGGCCTCGATCAACACACTCTATGCTCTCTCACGCAGATTGTCTATCTAGGTCAGTCCATCCAAGCCGCTGCCACTCTTTTGACCCTCATGGTGGGCCACGCTCACTCAATCTCTCTCTCTCTCTCTATCTATCTCTCTCTCTGTATGTCTCGATTGACCTCGCTCTTTCTCGGACAAAAACGATATATCACCATGTTTGAGCCCAATTCAAGCTATTCACATTGTATACTCTCTCACGCACATCGTCTATCTAGGTCACTCTCTCCAACCCGTCTCACTCTTTCGATCGCACGGCGACCCTATGTGATCGGTTGACCTTGCTTCCTCCCACGCACAAAATATATCTACACGTCTGTGACTGGATCATCTCTCAAGCTCTATCTTACAGCCCTCACCCTTGCCAAAAGCTCAATCGGACAATATCTCTCCAGAGCATATATATTTGTTCAATGAATGTCGGACCACACTCACTTTGTCTCTCTATCTATATGTCTCTCGATTGACCTCGCTTTCTCACACCATATCTTCCACGCGTTGAAGCTACTACCTCTCCATCCCTCGCAAAGCCGGAGCTATTTACATTATGAGGGGCACTCCAACCTTGGATTAATTTGTGTAGGCATTTATTCCGGTCGGTTTAGATTATATTTTCGTAGCATTCGGCCCACAACTACTCCAAACACCGTTGCAACCCACGCAACTCCCGTAGTTGATTTCCCTCTGGCTCGGTCATCGCTCTCTCGCACGTCCTTTCTCACCTTCAACGTTGCACCATGGTATTATTGAAAAAACTATGTTGTTCTCTTTAATTACTATAAATAAGCTACAAAACTACACACCGATAGTCCACTTGGAATGGAACAAATTTCGACCCACAAATTAAAGTGCTACAAACTACACACCGAGGGGCCCACATGTCATGAAACAAATTTGGACCCATATACAAATTAAAAAATAAAGGACGAGGATCGAACATGCGACCAGGCCTTCAAGCCGCACGTCAATAGGCAACATACATAGAATAGCAATGTTTGTTGTACCCCCTTTGTTCACATAATATTTTTATATTACCACAGCCTAATTAATGGATAACATGTAATATTATTTTTAGTACTATTCGCCTTCACTTACTGGTGGGTTCCATGTGTGCTCTCTCTCTCTCTCCTCCCCTTCTGCGTTTAGACGCACGGGCAAACAGGAAGAACTCGCGGGCAATGTTGCCGTTGACCGTATCTGGACGCGTTGACAAGTCACGGCACCAGTTTCATGTACTAGCAGCACTAGTCAGTGTGTACGTGCAATACACGTTAATTTGGAAGTATATTAAGTGCATGCGGATATTAACTACTAGGATATTATTTGTGTGTTGTCATGTGATTAGCACTATTTTTGGCATGAAATTAACTGCACGCTAAACGTGTTGAGCGCTCGACATTGAAGCAGTCTAGGTCATTGGATGACAAGGAATACATGTGGCTTGATGACGTTTTATATTTAGTTTGATACGGCTCTAGCAGAACATTCAATCGATCAAACCATACATTTCGTTCAGTCTGACTCCGACTTTAAATTATACGACAATCGATATAAAATAAATGGAAATGATAAAAGTTAAGATTTTAAGCATGGCAATCCGAACGTTTTTCATGGAAAATTTAGATTACGCGGCGGCGGCGGCGGCGTCTCACAGTGGGAAGTGGCTCCTCTGCCGTGCTCTGTGTGTCGTCGGGCCACTGACCGACAGTGACGGTGGCGTCTTGCGCCGTTGTTGGCGTACTCCTGGATGTTGGCCTAGGTTCAAGGAAGGCCAAAATGTTCTGGACTTCAGAGCGAGTCAACTGGCGGGAGGAGGCGTCTGGCGTTGGTGCAAGGAAGCGGTCGACGGTGGCCATCCATGCCGCCGAGGGAGGCACTGGCACCCGCGCGGGGACAGGCGATGTCGATGGCGCGGCAGAGACATTCGTGTGCACGGGCACCGGCATGGGCGCGCACGTCAGTGCACGCGTAATCGCATGCGCTGGCAGGTGCACGGGCATCGGCACGGGCGTGCGCGTCAGTGCACACGCAGGCGCATGCGCTGGCAGGTGCACGGGCGCGTGAAAGTCGGCGGGGACCTCGTGGAACCCTGTGGCATCAAGCTCGGCGACAATGTGCGGTTCCCAGCCCATCAATGCCATGGGGATGGGCGCTGGCGTAGTCGGGGCGATGGGAGCCGGAACGGGAGCGAGAACAGGCGCGGCGTCTTCCCGCAAGGCTAGTTCAAGCTCGTCCCAAAGCGCCTTATGTTCTTGAGACTCCGGCTGGGTGTCTTCCTCATGAAACTGGAACAATAAGGGCAGGCCATCGTGATGCGGCATGGCGTACGTTTAGGTCAGGCTACTTGGAGGTAGACGACATGAGAATCGGAGAGGAAGAGAGAGGATTGTAGCGATACCGGGTAGTGCAGGGTTGATTTTAAACTGCGGCGCCGGCAACATTAAAAGTGGGAGCAGTTGGGACGACGGTGGGCGGCGGAGCCTGGTCAAAGGGCTCGCCTCCCGGTGAGTCTGCACAGCGGTTTGCTCGCACGCCTTCCTGACAGCCGGCGCAGCAGTCTGCTTGCACGCCTCCCATCGACTCACACGCTTGATGGGACGGCACCTGCCGATGAGAAGCGGGGACTCGTGGCGGCACGTAAACGCCCACGGTTTGAATAGTGAAAGTGTTTGCCTTAACGTGACAGGTCTTTGTTCCAAAATACCTTGGCTCTTCATTTGTGCAACTTGTCATAAGCAGCTTGTCTCGAATTGAAGAAAAAACTTACGAAGTAATATTTGTGCCATATCACGTACCATGCTCAGTTTCAAGAATTTATGCTCACTTTTTGATTTTTTGAAATTTAAGATCCAGGATTCGAAACAATAGTATCATAACCTGCATCATGCAATAAATTTTCAAGTCGTACATCTGTCATGTTGTATTTCTTAAGAAAGGATTTGGTCAAACATTTTGCTTAGTTAGACTTCAAACAAGTTATATATGCAGAGTAAAAGGATAATCCCTCCGTACCAGTGCATTGCCTGATATATTAACTCAAGTACTAGGCACGAACAAAGCTCAATTCTGTGCTCATCCTGGTGTAGTAGTATTACTAGGCAATGCAGTTGATGGGTGACCTTGACGAGCGGCGACCGAGGGAATTGAACCATGCTCGGCACGGTAGGTAACGTTGTCTAGTTACTAAAGCATCCCTCCGTTGTTCATCGGTACTCATTATGGACCGGGGACATGAGGGGAATTTCCTAGGGCTGGAATTCTGGCCGCCGGATATTTCAACTTGAAACGCTGAGGCTCAACTGGTTGGGGTTGCCTAATGTGCGTACCACACACGCCACCGGAGGACACGAGCCCGGTTTTTTTAGGATCAACACGAGCCAAGGTCTGGCTGGTACGCCATTGGGTCCTACCATTCGAGAATACGAAAGGAACCTTTTAAATTGCCGAATGAATCTATGTGTATTACAATACCCGTATTTTCCTTGCAAATACTAATCTCAATGTGGTAATTGATTCATGACGAGTTGTTCAATTAGAGTGAGTTTGTGATATAGTGATCTCAACGTGGATTTCACATTTCATGGTATCCCTAGTAAGTTTTACAATGCAAATTCAAATTTAAAAGATGAACAATATGGAGGTGAGAAAACTTTGTATGTATCAAGCATATGACCACACACACACACGGAGAGAGACACACACGCACGAACACAACAACAATCCAATAAGTATAGTGCATCTATTTTTCCAAACCATGCATGTATGACACGAATTCAAAAATACTCCTTCTATTCCTAAATATTAGTCTTTTAGAGAGTTCAACAAGTGACTACATACGGAGCAAAATGAGTGAATCTAGACTCTAAAATATGTCTATATACATCTGTATGTGCCAGTCCATTTGAAGCCTCTAAGAAGACTAATATTTAGGAACGAAGGGAGTAAAATGTAAGACATCCATGGTCCTCAGTTCAATATTTAAAATGAACATGAAACTGAAACATGAATATTAAGTCTAGTACTACAGTACATGCAAATGTTGTGTTTAGGCGGAGCTATGATTGTTGGGGGTCAACCCCTCGACCTTAGATAAAATTGTGGAGCTCTATTTAGGGTTGTTTAGATCATATTTGTCCCCACCCTCCCAACCACTGATTGGTTGTGCACCCCCCACCCCTCCTCCCCGGGAGAATATCATGTGCCCCCATACCTTAGATGCTATATGCCGATACGAGTTGCTTGGAGCTTGTAGATCTGAGATATAGCAGCTCACATGATGTGTCTTAATTCTTTTGCAAGAAACCTTGATGAGTTTGAGAATTGCACACAATTTGTACAAAAACTACTTAGATGCCCTTTGATCCCATATCCAATTACCTCGAAGCTCGTATCACCGTAGCATCTAAGATGAAGGAGGACATCATATTCTCTTGTATGTGAGAATATCATGTGCTACCACACCTTAGATGCTTTGGTGATACAAGCTCTTCGGAGGCGTTGGATTTGTGACCCAACACCTCCTCGGTGGTTCGAATGGTTTTTTTGCAGAAAATCCCCAAAAGAGTTTGGCCACTGCTAACAAGCACAAAGACTGCTCATATGCCATTGGATCTCAGATAAAACGACCTCCAAGCTCGTATTACCGTAGCATCCAAGCTGCGATAGCACCTTATGTTTTCTCGCACGGGAGAGTATGAGGTGCTCTCGCACCGTAGATTCTATGGTGATACGAGTTCACTGAGACCTAATGGCCCACAGTAGGAGGTTTGAATGTTTTTGCAATATACGGCTGATAGAGTTTGGGAAATGCGCAGAAAGTACAAGTACTACGCATGTGCCATCTGATCACTGATCATACGACCTAGATGCTCATATCATCGTAGCGGGTAATTAAGCTACGGGGAGCACCTAATATGAGCACCGGGAGCCGTTGGATCAAAGATGCAGCGGCACACATGAGGCCTGAATGTTTTTTTTGCAAAAAAAACTTTGGAGAGTTTGGAAATTGCGCATAATTACAAAGACTACTCCCAAGCGATTGGATCTCACTTCCAACGGTGTAAAAACTCGTATCACCATAGTATCTAAGCTGCGGGGTGGATGTGATATTCTATGCCATTGTCATTTTCTTCGTAAACTTGCAAAATACGTGTAACTCGTGCCGTTACTTGTCTAACCGCGCAAAGTGTTTGTTCAAAAAAACCATCCTACACTGAAATATCGGAACAACACACGAGGGTCCCACTTGTCATTAATCAAATTTGGACCTAAAACTAACAAATTTGAAAGACGAGATTCGAACTGGCAACCTGGACTACAAAGCGTAAGTCGATAGCCTGAAAAAATGAACAGTTGTTGGCTTTGTCCCATAACTTGATTTTATACAGTACTTGCGTTGAGTAGAGTAGAGGGAGTGCCTCGTCAACACGTGCATGATCGTTGTCTCACTTACTGGTGGGTCCCAGGTCTGCGATCTCAATCTCTCTTCTCTCCATCGTCTAACCTTTGCACGGGCACACACAAAGAGCGGCGCTAGCTTGCCGTGGTGTTATTACAACTAAAAAAAGCTTGGAAAATGCAAGAATCGCCTAGAACAAGAGACGTTGTGGCTGGTCGAGACGGAGCTAACCACATCTATCCTTCGTGCCACGTTTGCATGATGAAGCTATGTGGCTAGTGGGGTGTTTTCGACCGACTGGCTGGGTCCCGAGGTCGAACCATAGGTACTACGTCTGATACAGTATATTTTACACGCACATTTTTCCTCCGTGCCGAGACGTGGCACACCCTACCGCGCGGTTTCGGGGTCCTCTCGGGTGGTGCACGCATATATTCTTCCTGACATGGGACGCCCTACCGCGCGTTTTCTGGGTCCTCCTCGGTCGTAGCACCAAAGCAAGTAAATGAGTCGTCAAATCACGAAAGACCACCTTTCCCGCCGAGTACATCAGTGAAGCACGGTGGCTAGCTAGTTGGGCTAGTTCGACCGATTAGCTAGGCCGCCACCACATTTGTTTTTTCACCCCTTTTTTATCTACTTGTCGGCAGGTAAATTTAAATATCCACCGCGGCGTTGCTCTGGTGTTTGGGTGCGGCAGGATTTTTAATTTTTTGATTGACGGGAGCAGGCGCGGCAGGATTTTTAATTTTTTGATTGACGGGAGCAGGCGCGGTAGCAATTAGTCATGATGACTCTACCTGTAAAAACCCACTGCTCCCTGATGAGAGAAGTCGTTGACTGGTGTTTTACCAGGGTGAAAACCAAAAGATTCCCCGCTCCTCGGTTGGCTCCCTCCGCCTTCTCGTAGGTTGCATTGCCTTTCAGCCGTTTCGCCCCCTTTACTTCCTCTCCCCATTGCTTCTACCTGGTGTCATGGCGGCGCAGCAGATCACGGAGTCCGAGGTGAGGCGCCTGACACAGGAGCTCCATGCCAAGGATGCGGAGCTCAGGGCCAAGGACGTGGAGCTCCGTGAGCTCAAGGAGGAGAGGAGTGCGATGCTCCTCCGTTATGTGTGGGAGTTCATGGAGCTTCAAAAGCGGCAGGCGTCCACCACAAAGATGGTCGAGGCGTCGGCGGCGTTGCTGCAAAAAGCGGGAGATACGATAGGCCATCAGGGGAGCCGGCTGGAGCGCGAGCGGGCCGATCGTGACGAGGTCCAGGATCGCCTTAGCCACTTGGTGAACCATGTTTCCACGCACGTGTTACGGCTGCGCGAGGCCTACCGTCGTGCCAATGCGACGATGCCGGCCATCGGGCTAAACCCGTTCGACCACCTGGTCGACATCAACGAGCCGCGGCTTCCCGGCCTGGTCTCCTTCTTCACCTATATCTCCGAGGAGCTGAGCTGTCTCTGCGCGATGGTGGGGGCTGAGCTGGACAAGGAGGGGTTGCGGGCTGCCGTCGCCATTGCCGGGCGAATCCTTTCAGGGCTCCGTCACCGGAATCCATTCGTGCCATTGGACGCCGCCTTTGACAAGCTGGCTCCCGTCGACCGGGAGCGGGCTCTGCGGGCGGTTGCACCCTGCATCACCAACATCGTGCGCCTCGAGAAGCAGAGGGACTTCGGTGGTGTTTATGCGCCCTCTGCATGGGCATGTCCATGTCTCGGCGCAACATGACCGTTGGATCAAACTCAGACGGTGCAGATCAGTCACTGTAGCACAAAGCGTGTGGGTGTGTTTGGTTGCATTCTCATCTCAAAATAGTTGTTTCCTCTTCGTGTATTTTTGTCAACCTACTAGTGTGGACTCATGCACCCTTCATGCACTCTGCCAAACACCCAAAAGTGGGTCGAGAAGGGAACTTTTGCTCCCATCCCGTGCACCCTTCATACACCCTGTCTAACACTATTGGATGTGCTTCATATGGTTCATGTTTCGTGGAGTACTGTAGCACCGTACTCTCCGTGCGCTATGGACCTAGTTCTGTTAACATTGATCTCACCGTTCATTCTCGACCGGAGAGTTGAAAAAGCGGTACTATGTTACATATAGGAGTAGTTGACATGCGCACAACATCATTTGTTATCATCATATCTTACTACACTAGCAACAAGATTGTGTAGTACTGACCTATGAACCACTGCACATGCCTAGTAGTAGGAGCACTATGTATGTTCAAGTGGCTGCCGTGTTTCGCACTCCTCCGTAGAGTGGAAACGCTTGCTATAATCATTTTTTTCTTCAGAATGAAAAACAGTGGACAGGCTCTACCATGTGGATCCTCCTCTAGCCGTGCACTAAATTACTCACTTTCGCCGACGTGTGGGACAGCCAGCACCTGGGTCCACCAGCCAGTCACTAAATTACTCCGTAGTAGAGTGGCGGTAGACTACCCCGATCGAACCGCCGCAGTAATGCCCAATGATCCATCAAATCACAAAACCCCCCTCCTTTCCAGCAGTAAGTTGGACGGACAAAGCAACCATCATTTCACTCTTCTCTCTCAGGTTCCTCTCTTGAAGAAAACCCCCACTCGTCGCTTCTCCCTCATCTCGTTCCTCCTTTCACTCTTCTCTCTCAGCTTCCTCTCTTGGATGGACGTCGGAGCACCGGCCAACGTGATGTCTATGGCTCTGGCCAAAACCGTCGAGGCTCATGGTACGAAGAAGCGCAAGCAC